>NW_028318186.1:7630000-7930000 GCF_062004578.1 Staurois parvus | reverse complement strand
TTTAATAGAGCAGGTGCATTGCCATGCATTGTGGCAACGTTGGTTTTTAGTGTGCGTGGCCAAGACGCACAAATGTGAGTGGGCCCTAAATGTTGCCCTGAAATATGAATTTAAGGCGTGAAGAAAGAGCAACTTGTCCTTCCAAATAATTACTTTATTTCATCGAGTAGAGTGAATATGTAAAAACTGGCTTACGCGCTTTGGCAACAAGCCTTAATCATAGCCATAAAAACACAACTCGGTACACAACATTTATATACAGTGGGGCAAAAAAGTATTTAGTCAGCCACCAATTGTGCAAGTTCTCCCACTTAAAAAGATGAGAGAGGCCTGTAATTGGCATCATAGGTAGACCTCAACTATGAGAGACAAAATGAGAAAAAAAATCCAGACTATCACATTGGCTGATTTGGAAAGAATTTATATGCAAATTATGGTGGAAAATAAGTATTTGGTCACCTACAAACAAGCAAGATTTCTGGCTCTCACAGACCTGTACCTTCTTCTTTAAGAGGTTCCTCTGTCCTGCACTCATTACCTGTATCAATGGCACCTGTTTGAACTTATCAGTATAAAAGACACCTGTCCACAACCTCAAACAGTCACACTCCAAACTCCACTATGGTGAAGACCAAAGAGCTGTCGAAGGACACCAGAAACAAAATTGTTGACCTGCACCAGGCTGAGAAGACTGAATCTGCAATAGGCAAGCAGCTTGGTGTGAACAAATCAACTATGGGAGCAATAATTAGAAAATGGAAGACATACAAGACCACTGATAATCTCCCTCGATCTGGGGTTCCACGCAAGATCTCACCCCGTGGGGTCAAAATGATCACAAAAACGGTGAGCAAAAATCCTAGGACCACACGGGGGGACCTAGTGAATGACCCGCAGAGAGCTGGGACCAACGTAACAAAGGCTACCATCAGTAACACACTACGCCGCCAGGGACTCAGATCCTGCAGTACCAGACATGTCCCCCTGCTTAAGCCAGTACATGTCCGGGCCCGTCTGAAGTTTGCTAGAGAGCATTTGGATGATCCAGAAGAGGATTTGGAGAATGTCATATGGTCAGATGAAACCAAAATAAAACTGTTTGGTAGAAACACAACTCGTTGTGTTTGGAGGAGAGAGAATGCTGAGTTGCATCCAAAGAACACCATACCTACTGTGAAGCATGGGGGTGGCAACATCATGCTTTGGGGCTGTTTCTCCGCAAAGGGACCAGGACGACTGATCCATGTACAGGACAGAATGAATGGGGCCATGTATTGTGAGATTTTGAGTGCAAACCTCCTTCCATCAGCAAGGGCATTGAAGATGAAACGTGGCTGGGTCTTCCAACATGACAATGATCCCAAACATACCACCCGGGCAACGAAGGAGTGGCTTCGTAAGAAGCATTTCAAGGTCCTGGAGTGGCCTAGCCAGTCTCCAGATCTCAACCCCATAGAAACCTTTGGAGGGAGTTGAAAGTCCGTGTTGCCCAGCGACAGCCCCAAAACATCACTGCTCTAGAGGAGATCTGCATGGAGGAATGGGCCAACATACCAGCAACAGTGTGTGCCAACCTTGTGAAGACTTACAGGAAACGTTTGACCTCTGTCATTGCCAAAAAAGGATATATAACAAAGTATTGAGATGAACTTTTGATATTGACCAAATACTTATTTTCCACCATAATTTGCAAATAAATTCTTTCCAAATCAGCCAATGTGATTGTCTGGATTTTTTTTCTCATTTTGTCTCTCATAGTTGAGGTCTACCTATGATGCCAATTACAGGCCTCTCTCATCTTTTTAAGTGGGAGAACTTGCACAATTGGTGGCTGACTGAATACTTTTTTGACCCACTGTACAACAGATAACTGAATACAAAACGGCCTTGAAATATGCTAGTGATTTTTTTTTTCTCTTTTGTCACCTGGCTAAGTCCTTAAATCACCTTGAATCTCTTTGGTTTGACATTAATTTTAGTAAACCCCAATTGGTCATCCTCATCAGCTCTTTACTGCTATTATGTGAAGCAGCTGCACATACGTATATGATCAGTGGGGAGGTATTAATGGCTGCTTACAGTGACTCCTTCTTCCTATACTCTAGATGTAATATGCTTACAATATGATGTTTAGCTAGCGTATCAAGTTAGGGGCATGTAGGAATGTTAGAGCACTGCTTAAAGTTCATGTGGCATGAAAGAAGGCTGCTGGCCTGCTATTGCAAAATTATGACAATGTCAGCTTTGACAAAGTGACTTAGAATACACTAAAGCCATGTGATCAGCATGACAGCCAGGGAACAAGCATTTTCAAAAAGAGGAGTTAGCATTGACAGCTTCCATATACCCTCACTCTTCCAGGTTCCCTATAAGTGGTAAACAAAATTGCAATTGTTTGTGTAAAATGTGGCGTGACCATTTCTTGCTGAAGAAAAATGGTCGCAGTTCTTCCTTAAAAGTTCTTTTCTCTCCTTTAACAAATGCATGCTCTGCACCAAAATCAAACCTCCTGATCTAATCAGACATGAGGAGAGATGAGAAAAGAGGAAAAACACAGCAAAAGAAAATAATGAATAATGAAATGTCAAACCACATTTCAGAACAGTTTCTCCGATTCCATAAACACATCGGAGAATTACCCTGGCTCTGCATGAAATTGTTTACACTCATATTCAGTCCTGAATTTACAGTGTTCATAAAAACCATGTCTAATTATTGTAAGTATTCTAGGAGGGGACAGATCTGAATTAGCAATTTTTAATGGTTTGCATATGTGGGTTCTTTCTGGCATGTGCCCTACAAAATCTGTCCTCTCTTGGAGCAGAGACTGTTGCTCTCAAATGATGAACTGTCCCTATTGGCCAACAGCCACCAATACCAGAACTGTTCTACAAAATGACAGGCAACATGGTGGCTAATTTGTTAAAACTTTTGCCTTGAGGCTCTTGGTTTTGAGTTTACATGCCACCTGAGATGCACTGGAGTTTGTATGTTCTCCATATATTTATGTTGGTTTCCTATGTGTGCATCTAGAAATATGCTTCTAAAATTGGCCCTCGTGTATGGGAATGTGGGATGTAGTGGTACAGTCTAATGAATCAACAGAATAATATGTAAGGATAAGTTCACCTTTTGTAACATGTTACGAACGCACTGGCCTCCATCCCCTTTGTGAGAGCTAGCAGGGGTTTAAAAAAAAACGTGGCTGTGTGGTACTCCACCCACCTGGCCACGTCACTCATTCACAGTATTCTGTGAATTGGAAAACAACCCATACCCAGCCTTTCTGGCTGTCAGCTTATAGTTCTCAATGAATTACCACGGCACTCCATAGTTCTGTGGTAGCTCATTGAGCCTTCCGTCAATAAGTATCTGCCTGCCCATATGGGTTGTATGAGCAAGCAGATACAGTGACAGGTCAGAGGAAGACCTGCAATGGTTTAGAGGCTCTGGAAACCAGAAATAATTACTTAAGTTCCGCCCTATATCAGTTTTACTGCTACAGAGTGCCCTCCTGTGCAAAGTCATATATACAGTACGTAATTTTGCACTTCCACCATAGGGGGTGCATGTGCACCGTCGGCAGATCACTTCTGCTGTGAACACTCACAGCAGAAGACGATCTGCGAGTGGCAGTGAAAGGATGTCCGATGGCACCCGCCAATCATCGGGCAGGACACAGCACAGAGCTCTTCTTATATAAACAAGGCAGAGCTTTGTTCTGACAGGGAGGAGGGGGGGAGTGAAGGAGTGTGTGCCCCTGCAAAGCTGGGAACACAATCCCTCACTTTCCCTAGTAAAAGCATCACCCAGTGTACACCAAGCACATAGCTAGGCAGAGTTAACCCTTTTGATCACCCTAGATGTTTAACCCTTTCCCAGCCAGTGTAGTGTCAGTACAGTACTGTACTGTACCCAGTACAGTGTCAGTGCATATTTTTAGCACTGATCACTGTATTAGTGTCACTGGTTCCCACAAAGTGCCAGTTAGTGTAAAAATGTCTGCCGCAATCTCACTGTTCTGCTATAAGTTGCTGATCACCCTCATTACTAGTATTAAACAAAATACATTTTTTAAATTCCAGTATATGTCGCATAGTTTGAAATGCTATACCTTTTGCGTGGACTAACTCCATGTACACTTATTGGGATGTTTTTTACCAAACAATATGTAGCAGAATATATTTTGGCCTAAATTTATGAAGAAATTAGATATTTTAAAATGTTTTTATTGGATATGTTTCATAGCAGAAAATAAAAATACTGTGTTTTTTGGTTTATACGCAAAAAGTAAAAAACACAGAGGTGATCAAATACCACCAAAAGAAAGCTCCATTTATGGGGGAAAAATGACATAAATCTAATTTATGATCACACAATTGTCAGTTAAAACAATGCTGCGCCATATCGTAAAAAAAGGGGGAGTAAATCTTCCGGAGGTTAAGTGGATAATAAATGCAAATTTTTTTCCTGCAAAAAAATTTGCATTTATTATTTTTTGTTCAAAGGTGAACTAATCCTTTAAAGGTGGAGGTGCCCAGTAAAGCAGAATTCTAACTGTCAAAGAAGCCTGTCATAGAAGCAATGTTTAGGCTGCCATTTGTGAAAAACAGCTGAAAATGTTGATTTGTTTGCCTGACATGTAGATCCTACCTTCAGTACATTCTGAGTCATTGACTTGGAACCATTGTGCAGATCAGGAGTTATAACTTAACTCTTTCCAAGATCAGAGACTTGGAATTTAGTGAAGCCGAAGGATCAGAATGACAGCCTGGCAGTTGTCACTTTCAGAAGGAAGCAATAACAGTTTACATGGAGGGCTCCCTTTTAAATTGGGGGCCAAAACCAGCACTGGAAGCTTGGCAAAAAATATAATTATATGATGCCAATAAATGTTTTTCTTTTGTTTAAATTACTTTTTGCAATAGCACTTCTCGGGGGTTTTCATAGTGGAATCAGTAGGAGTCCTTTGCCTACTTCCTTGCCGTGTAGCGTAGGTCATGCAAAGTACAACTTCCACCAGCCCTTGTTAGGCCTTAGCCACAAAGGGTGTGTTACCAATACAGGTAGTTTCAAACAAGACTGGGTGAATCAAAAGTCTCTATAGATTCACCCAAAGCCAGTTGTGTTTTGACTTCAGGTACATTAGGATGTCAATACAGAATCACCATGTGATTGCATATGGCACATATATTGGAGTTGCACTTTACTATTTCTTTCAAGGGGAAGCAGGTAGTATTTAAAGTGTATGTATAGCCAACACATTTTTAGTTTTAAGTGGAGTAGGATATGGTTAATAACCCATCCTTTTGTTCATTTATTTGCAGTTTCCCATTTGGGAGATTGCCTTTTATTTCCTGTCCTGGGTGACTTCTGTACAAGCAGCCTGTCAGGTTTTCCCAAACAATCAAAGCTGATGGATATAGCCGGCGGCACTGATCAGTGTATTCTGACGGCAACAAAGTCTCCCCTCCGTCAGAACACAATAATCGTGCAGGAGTGATTCCCCCATCCACATCAAGTGTGTGGATGGCGGAATCGGGTAATTTTTTTTATTGAACAAAAAAAAAAAAAAAAAGGATTATTATATGGCCAGCTTTAGACAGTTGTTACTGGAACAAGTGTCCCCATTAAAAAATTTCCCATCCCTTTTGTTTTGGTGACAACTTTAAAAATTTGGACAAATTTGAGAGGGTGAATCTCCCCAGCAGGGGAACAGCCAACAATTAATAACAGGGGTTCTGGCCTTTCAAATTCTATACAAAAAAAGTTTAGGTAATAAACTTTAATCTAGAATTTGACATCCTGAAAAAATTGGTGCCTGTTTGCCACTAAAGTAATTTCTAGGGCAGTTCAAAGAGGGAAGACCACCCATTTTCAACATGGGTGTAACTTTATTTCCCACTCTTGGTACACATGTGCTCTGCTAGGAGTATCCACACAGGTCCAGTATTTTTTTTCTTTAATCTCCACATGTTCCTAACTGTTAAAAGCATGGGGGGCTCTATAAAAGATTTGGTTTCCAGGTCATCATTGGGGTACAGAGTCTCCTTGTAGATAAATATCATCTCTTTAATGTCTTCATATTTTTCCCCTTCTTTTCTTTTGTCTCGTTGGCTAACAGCTGGCTTTTCAGAACCAAATAGAAAAAAAAAAAGGCAAAGAACAAACTATTTTCTTCCGTCCTCTTTCAGGACTTGGCTTGTTGACATCAATAATTCTGCTTTGACTTCACATGGAACATTGTGTTTAAAAAGAAAATGAGAGTGAGAACTTCCTGTTTTACTCCTTAAGTAGCACATTCGGCCCAGAAGCTCTTTCCTTTGGGACCGTCCACATTGCACAGCGGAAAACCAAGGACGTCCAATATTGTTTCCCTTCACAGATTTTATTGGTGCTATTAAAAGACAATCACATGGTGTGTTGGTGGCAGACAGTGTTATGTGTTTAAGGGGTTTGTGGTCTCGAGACTTGTGAGGAGTAGAAATTGTCTTGGACGTGTTTACTTTATCAGAAAAATAGAGTAATTGGAGCCAGGAATAACATAGCATAGCTCGAGCTGACATTGTGCTGTTTCTGTTTATGTAAAAAAAAAATATATATATATATATTTAAAAAACTCCGGCTTGTTAAAGCAAGTCCAAACCATGAGTAGATGACATTGCATATGCTAAAGTCCCATGAATCATATACAGTCAGGTCCATAAATATTGGGACATTGACACAATTCTAACATTTTTGGCTCTATACACCACCAAAATGGATTTGAAATGAAATGAACAAGATGTGCTTTAACTGCAGACTGTCATCTTTAATTTGAGGGTATTTACATCCAAATCAGGTGAACGGTGTAGGAATTACAACAGTTTGCATATGTGCCTGTGAATTGCAGGGCTACCGTAGTAACGCCTACTACTACAGTGATTGTCAGCTGCCCTCCATGGCCCACAAAGTAAAATATATGCAACCTACATTGTGCCAAGTTGGACCAGTGTAGGTAGGCTAATACTTGTAGTGCTATTCTAAGCAAAGAAGGAGATAGTCCCGCTGGTACTCAGGAATGGGATCCTGGCTGAAAATATCACCAAACAGGAGTGTGTAGCATACTTAGAAAAATCACTACTCGACCCAGTCCAGTCTATGTGGTTAAGGCTACGTTCACACTAGCCTTGTGTGCAGGCGGCAGAGAGGCGTTTGGGAAGCGTTTTTACCGCTTCCCAAACGCCTCTGCCAATTCTGCACATTACAGCACATGGTGCTGTTCTAACAGGAGCGTTTGCGTCACGTCGCGTTGCGTCGCGGCAAAACGGACGCCTCTGGTCGAGTCAGGAGGCTTTGAAGCCTCCTATTCTCGTCTATGGTGCCGCTCTGCAAACGCCCGGCCGGCGTTTGCGGTGCGGTTGCGACGCAGTTGCGGGGTGTTTGCGGAGCGGTAACACCACTCAAATGCATTATAGGCGTTTGTGGGGCGTTATTAACGCTCGGCAAATGCCTAGCAACCTCCGCTAAACCGCGCATGCGGCGTTTGCGGAGCGTTTGCCGAGTGTTAAAAACGCTCCGCAAACACCGGACCAACGCTTGCCAAACGCTATAGGGGCGTTTGGCAAGCGTTGGCAAAACAGCCTAGTGTGAACGAGCCCTTACATGTGTGAGATGGTCTCAGCATGACACCACTCCACAAACCTTGCCATCTGACATGTTTCACCCCACCCACCGGGGCTTAGTCATAGTCATACCTCTATGAATAAGTCCTGGTGGGTGGGACAAAACAGAGGATGCGGCTTGTGGAGTGGTGCAGGGCTGAGGCCATCTCACACATGTTAACCACATCTGTAGATTGGATTGGGTTGAGCAGCGATTTTTCTAAGTAATGTAGTATTTAATGCAAATAATTCCTGGAGTTCACAGTGACAGTGACAAACCATAGGCTTAATCACCTACCACCTTCACATATCTCTTAGAGGTCCGGGAGGCAAGATTTCCATACACTTTTTGTGTTGTCTCCATTTCATGTCATAAAAAAGTGCCAGTTCTCAAAATTGAAGTTTTGCTTTTCTAAAGAATTTCTCTTAAAATGTATGTCTGGGCAAAATGAAAATAAAAAGTGTGCACCACATCTCTGCAATAGATGCACATATCCCCATGTTTTATTACTTTAAACATACTGTAAAGCACAGAGAAATACCTGTTGATCCTGCCAGAAATCAAGTAAGCTCCTAACTTCCTGTAGTGTGCTGCCTCTGCTGCACCAAAACCCCAAGCAGTTTTGTCAGCACTACCTGAGTTCTCTGCTCAACTACAAGGCTCTGCCTATGCATGATTTCTCTGTCCCCATCCACATTGGTACATACAAGGCAGATAGTGCTGCTGCCTCCATTCCCAAGAACCTGCTCACGCACTGTGTGGCTCCCCGGGGATATACTTTTGGGTAGTGTGACTAAATTGGCAGGAACAGACATAGACTCTGATTCTCCTCTCACCAGCTTCCTCTACAAAAGTTTTACAAGGTGGTGATGACATCATATGGAGTAAAAGAAAAAAGCTTTCTCATTTTAGGAATAATGTAAAATGACAACAAAAATAATGCTGAGACATTTAGAGCAGAGGTCTCCAAACATTCTAAACAAAGGTCTAATTTATTGGCCTTCAGACAGGGGGTTAGACTGGCCAGTGGGAGTAGACAATGTCTCATTTTTGTTGATTATTGAAAGTAAAAAATTACTTAGTACCTGTGGTCCTTAGGCAGAGAAATAGTGCCCCATAATTGGTATTAGTGGGAGGAATAGTGCCCCATATTTGGTATCAGGTGGAGGAGTGTCTAATCTTATATATAACAGTAGAAGGAATAATGTCACATTGTTGGTGTCAGTGGGAGAGATAGTACCCCAATGCCAGATAAAGACAAGTAAAGGGCCGCAGTTTGGAGACCACTGCTCTAGAGAGGGAGGATTGGAGGTAAATTTGGATTATGGCTTTACAAATACTTTAATCCAGATGTATCAGTGTGATGAATAATGTTGAATAGGAATGGGATTTCTGCTGGGATATGTCACCATTTAGTCAGATGAGCGATTCAGGAATCCAGCTTGTGTTTTCACCTACTAGCAATAACACCAAACTGTAGTAAAGTACAGTTGACCTTTAAAGCATACCTGGGATCACAAGCCAGGATTATATAGAGCTTTAGCCTGAAGAACATTAAAAGAGAAGTATAAGGGTTTGTTAAAAAAAATATATTATACTCACCTAGGTGGATGCAGCATCAGTTCAATGCTGCTTCTAAGACCAAGAACTCTGAATTCTTGGCCTTCAGTGAGAAGAGAGTGGCGACGGTCAGTCAACGGCTCTCTGCTCTGCCCTTCCACCACTCATTGGTGTGCCAGGCTGTGGAGGGGTGGGAGTGACTAACTCAGTCTCCCAGTTACCCACTGAGAGGCTGAGCCAGCTGGGTGGATCCCATCTGTAAAGTTGGGATCGATCCACAGCCTGGAAAGGCTGAATGATGTGAGCCAACAGCGGGCTGAAGCCTGCTGTCAGCTAAAGATGGGTCACAGGAGTGCAAAATGAACTGGACTGCTGTGATCCATAGGCTAAGTAGGCCAAAAAAGCTTAAGCCATACTTCTCCTTTAAGATTTGCATTGTGAAACTTGGGCAAAACTTTCCCTTCTCAAGCATTCCTATTGCTCAGTGAGGCCACCTATTACAGTAAAGGACCAATAAGGAGGAAGAAGAGCAGAACAGGTGGATCAAGCTTGACTTTTTGGCAGGATACACCAGGATTTGCATAAAAATTTAGATTAATTTAGGGTAGCTGCCTCTTATGCATATGAATTGGGCAGGCTTGTGTTGGGTTTCATGTAAAGTGATGATTTACAAATTATAAACTGTGAGCCATCAGATAGTCAGGTCCATAAATATTGGGAAATCGACACAATTCTAACATTTTTGGCTCTATACACCACCACAATGGATTTGAAATGAAACAAACAAATGTGCTTTAACTGCAGACTGTCAGCTTTAATTTGAGGGTATTTACATCCAAATCAGGTGAACGGTATAGGAATTACAACAGTTTGCATATGTGCCTCCCACTTGTTAAGGGACCAAAAGTAATGGGACAATTGGCTTCTCAGGTGTTCCATGGCCAGGTGTGTGTTATTCCCTCATTATCCCAATTACAATGAGCAGATAAAAGGCCCAGAGTTCATTTCAAGTGTGCTATTTACATTTGGAATCTGTTGCTGTCAACTCTCAAGATGAGATCCAAAGAGCTGTCACTCTCAGTGAAGCAAGCCATCATTAGGCTGAAAAAAACAAAAAAAAAACCATCAGAGAGATAGCAAAAACATTAGGTGTGGCCAAAACAACTGTTTGGAACATTCTTAAAAAGAAGGAACGCACCGGTGAGCTCAGCAACACCAAAAGACCCGGAAGATCACGGAAAACAACTGTGGTGGATGACCGAAGAATTCTTTCCCTGGTGAAGAAAACACCCTTCACAACAGTTGGCCAGATCAAGAACACTCTCCAGGAGGTAGGTGTATGTGTGTCAAAGTCAACAATCAAGAGAAGACTTCACCAGAGTGAATACAGAGGGTTCACCACAAGATGTAAACCATTGGTGAGCCTCAAAAACAGGAAGGCCAGATTAGAGTTTGCCAAGCAACATCTAAATAAGCCTTCACAGTTCTGGAACAACATCCTATGGACAGATGAGACCAAGATCAACTTGTACCAGAGTGATGAGAAGAGAAGAGTATAGAGAAGGAAAGGAACTGCTCATGATCCTAAGCATACCACCTCATCAGTGAAGCATGGTGGTGGTAGTGTCATGGCGTGGGCATGTATGGCTGCCAATAGAACTGGTTCTCTTGTATTTATTGATGATGTGACTGCTGACAAAAGCAGCAGGATAAATTCTGAAGTGTTTCGGGCAATATTATCTGCTCATATTCAGCCAAATGCTTCACAACTCATTGGACGCTTCACAGTGCAGATGGACAATGACCCAAAGCATACTGTAAAAGCAACCAAAGAGTTTTTTAAGGGAAAGAAGTGCAATGTTATGCAATGGCCAAGTCAATCACCTTACCTGAATCCGATTGAGCATGCATTTCACTTGCTGAAGAGAAAACTGAAGGGAAAATGCCCCAAGAACAAGCAGGAACTGAAGACAGTTGCAGTAGAGGCCTGGCAGAGCATCACCAGGGATGAAACCCAGCGTCTGGTGATGTCTATGCATTTCAGACTTCAGGCTGTAATTGACTGCAAAGGATTTGCAACCAAGTATTAAAAAGTGAAAGTTTGATTTATGATTATTATTCTGTCCCGTTACTTTTGGTCCCTTAACAAGTGGGAGGCACATATGCAAACTGTTGTAATTCCTACACCGTTCACCTGATTTGGATGTAAATACCCTCAAATTAAAGCTGACAGTCTGCAGTTAAAGCACATCTTGTTCATTTCATTTCAAATCCATTGTGGTGGTGTATAGAGCCAAAAATGTTAGAATTGTGTTGATGTCCCAATATTTATGGACCTGACTGTAAGTGTCTATAAATTAGCTGAAGTTGGTTAAGACCAGGGAACAGCTTTTGAGAATGTATAAATTCAATATTTATTAGTTTTTGAAGGGCATAGTGGTCCTTTACAGTTAACTTGAGACTGGTTTTGCTGCCCTCCTGAAAAAACTAGTTGCCTAGCTGTGTTTATCTGATCCGTTGACATGCGTAGTTTCTGCCGATTTAGAAAGTTGTCCTTATTTTACTTTTTCCAGGTCACCATTGAAGGGGAAGGGGGGGGGGTCATTGAGGGTCAGCAGGACAGCCAGGCAATTGGCAATTTCAGACGGAAAGGTCAGCATTGGCAACCTCAATGTTTTTCTGATGAAAGGTTCCCTTTAGTTACATATATAGTTACTTAGTCTGGCTGAAAAAAGACAAAAGTCCATCCAGTTCAACCATTAAAGTGGGACAGTGGATACAGCACTGGCAGCTTGAGAGAGCTTAGAGTTTACCAGAAGAGGCAGAAAACATCCCCACTGCTTTAAAAGAACAAATCCAGCATGCACTGTGTTGTTTCTTCGGCTCTGGCACACCTATTCTCGCTGAGCCGTGTTGGTTTAACCTGGCAGATTGGCAGTACATCTGTGCTGGGTTTGCCCATGACACTGTGACTGTAATATCTCATTTCTTTTTCCATCCCAAACAAAAATTCTCTGAATAAGTAGAAAAACGTTGACTGTGCTGCCTCTTCTCAGGCGGGAGGTCACACAAAGGTTTCTACAATTTCACATTCACACCCTACAAGATGGGGATTTCTGGGAAATAATAAAAAGTGTTTGCAACACCAAGTCTATTCTGAGATCCTCTCTTATGTGTGTAGAGATGAATTCATTAAAGGGATTTTCCGGTAAAAGTGATCCTTGTTTCCAGATGAATATGACCCATTTATTTATTGACATGGACAATGTTCCATATTGGTCCTGTTGTTATAAATGTGTCAGCAAATGAAGGCAACCTTTAAAAACAGTTGTGCTCAAAAGTTTGCATACCCTGGCAGAAATCCTGACATTTTGGCATTGACATTGAAAATATGACTGATCATGCAAAAAACAATGTCTTTTATTTAAGGATAGTGACCATATGAATCCATTTAATATCACAGTTATTTGGCTCCTTTTTAAATAATAATGATAACAGAAACCACCCAAATGGCTGTGTTCAAAAGTTTACATACCCTGGTCATAGGTTAAATGGCAATTAAAGGTTAATTTCCCACATCAGTGGTTTTTAACTAGCAATTAGTGTCTGTGTATAAATAGTCAATCAGTGTGTTTGCATTTTTGTGGGTGCATTGAGCCATGGGGAGCAGAAAAGAACTGTCAAAAGACGTGCGTAACAAGGTAATAGAACTTTATAAAGATGGAAAAGGATATAAAAAGATAGCCAAAGCCTTGAATATGTTAGTAAGTACTGTTCAATCACTTAAAGTGAAACTGCACTCTCTCAATCAACATTGACTATTTTTAATCCTTATGCTACCAATATTAGTAAACAGATAGGAAAGTATATTACAATTTTTTTTTTAAACTTTTTTTCTCTAACGTTCATTGACGGACACAGTGGTTTCTTCTTTAACCTTAACGAAGCAGGGTTTATAGCCCCACCTACAGGAGTAGGACACTAGGCAGAAAAAAAAGACTTAGCACCTCCAATGGGCAGTCCTTTCTGGGTTTAAAACCCCCTCTGTGCTATAGGTCTCAAGTCTTTTCTGCCTAGTGTCTCAGGAGTATGTACATGAACTTTTCTTTTTCTTTTTTTCCTGGACTTTTGTGTTTCTGCAGAGATCTTCTATCAACCGTTGGGCTGGGCGACGGGCTGGATAATCTACGTCCAGTGGTCACCCCAGTCTGACCAGTGAGCATACGCAGACCGCCAGCTCCACGCTCGGTCGGCTGCGACTATGCCCCATGGACCGGGGTTGCCAGCGAGTTAAACACCTCAGGGGACGCATATGACTGGCTGCTTCTAGTCTGTTACAGTGTACCCCTGGCTGACAGCCCCCCCCCCCCACTTCAGTGGGGAGGACGATCTATCACGGGAGCTTCACCTGCATGCTCTGCTGGATTGGTAGATAGTTCCCGCCTTCCTGTCCAGTGCTGGGTGCGGGTCCTTCCTGGGGTGGTAAATCCTGAGGGGTCCCCTCTCACCCAACACATACCACCCCCCTCATGCACCGAAACCCTGGAAAAGTCATGGACTTTGCCCAGGTACCTAATTTCTGGCTGGACCCTGGTTGTGTGAGCTTAATCTCCTTCTCTCTGTGGTCTGGAACTCATATGGGGCAGGAGGGGGCCTTGTCCTGCTGTGAAAGAAGGTGTCCATTATGGTTTGCAGGCCTACCTGGATCGTGAAGCACGTTGCATGTGGCTGGGATGGCCAGCTGCCATGTTATTGTAGCCACAGTGGCCATTTTGGCCTTCGGCCTCTAGTGCCAAACACAGTGGCCATTTTTCTGTAGATTTTCAAGCGGCAGCCATTTTTTTTGGGTCTGCGTGATGAAGGCTGGCTTGAGGAGGTGCTAGAAAGAAGCCTTTACTGCACCAATGCCACAAAAAAGCCCAGTCACAATATGCCAGACAACACCTTGACACTCCTCGCAGCTTCTGGAACACTGTAATCTGCAGTGACAAGACCAAAATGGAGCTTTGTGGTCATAATCATAAGCGCTATGTTTGGAATGGGGTCAACAAGGTATTTAACGACAAGAATACAATCCCTAGTGTGAAGCATGGTGGTGACTCACGGGAATCTTGTGAAAATTGATGATAAGATAATTGCAGCATGTTATCGGAAAATACAGACAAACCATTTCTTTTCTTCTGCACAAAAGTTGTGCACGGGACACTCTTGGACTTTCCAGCACAACAATGACCCTAAGCACAAGGCCAAGTTGACCGTCCAGTGGTTAAAGCAGAAAAAGGTGAAGGTTCTGGAGTGGCCATCACAGTCTCCTGACCCTAATATCAAGGCACTCTGGGAAGATCTCAAACGTGCAGTTCTTGCAAGACGACCAAAGACTTTGCATGACCTGGAGGCATTTTGCCAAGATGAATGGGCAACTATACCACCTGCAAGAATTCTAGGCCTCATAGACAAATATTACAAAAAGACTGCATGCTGTCATTTGTTTTATGAGTGTGTCATTCGTTTATGACCTACAACTGAATATGTATCCCATAAGAAATAAAAGAAATGTGTCTTGCCTGTTCACACGGGTTTTCTTTAAACACGGTACATACTATATATTATCAATTCTCCAAGGGCATGCAAACGTTTGAGCACAACTGTATATAGTGAAGCCCCTAGAATAGTGTTTTGTCTGAATGGTATAGGTTGCACTCTCAGACTGACCAGCAGGCCAGTCGGCTAAAGAGGTTTATCCAGGTCAGTTGCCTGTGCCTGTCACTCTATTTAGTTGGATACCAAGGATTGTAGCGCCTATATTGTTACTGAGGTGATCATGGACATGCCTAGTTAACCAATAACTGTATGGCAGTCACAAAATTGCAACATCTTGCAGTGAGACCATAGAAGAGAACAGGAATTTGTTCGCCATCTGTGGGCTGGTGCCTATTTTCAGTATTCATAAAATGGCATTATTTATTATAGGCATTTATATACAATATCAGCAACAATTTATGCAGTGCTTTACATTCTATACATTTATTTATTTATTTATTCCAGGTACTTATATAGCGCTGTCAATTTACGCAGCGCTTTACATATATATTGTACATTCACATCAGTCCCTAACCCTCAAGTGCACATCAGTACATGTATTCAAGAAGCTTATAATCTAAGGGGCCTGTCTTACATGTGTACACAAACGTACAGCCCAGTGCATGAGACTAGTGCTTAAGTGCCGTACTTGTTTATTTTTTTGTACTAGTGCTGTGCTGCGTTCAAGCAGCTCATGTAGCTGAATGAACATGCATCGACTGTATGACCCAGACACACAGCCCATGCACATCCATTCAGTTATATTGGCTTAGCACTAGTACAGAAAAAAAATAAACTATTGGCTGTTTGTGCTGTACGGGGCTGGGCGTCCATGTGAATGAGCCCACACATTATTTACAAAAAAAGTTCTAGCTGGGAGTACTCTTCAAAGAAAAAGTCTTTTGTAAATGAAGAGCAGGAATGTTAAAACATGAGGCTGTTAAAATCACTAAATATAATCCGTTATCACTTTCACATCCTTGTCTTGCTGAATACTAAAACATTCTGTGCCTGTGTTCACCTCCTCTGCATTATGTCCTGTCAGTGCAGCTTACACAAAGCAGAGCTTATTGTATTATATAAACCGAAAATATAAAACCTGGAGAATGGGAACACCTTGTAAAGGCCACAGCTGGCATACCAGCCTGGGAAGCAGATATCTCATCAGTGGTGTCTCTTAGCTATAAGCTAACCAATAAGGGATTTAAATCGCCAGTGCCTACAAACATTCAAAGACTAGATTGGGGTGGACTGACCCTTTAACCACAGTCCTGCAATAAGCACCTGGCTTGCAGCAGTGAACAAAATATTCACATAAATTGTGAATATAATGGTGTATGTTTCAGATAGTTGGGAGGATTATGTTTGTCTGTATATATTATATTTATAAACATAAATCACAAATCCCAGCGCGCAGGAAAACCTTACATTAGATGATAAAGGTACAAATATGCTGCTGTGCACCGGTGCAATACACCAATTAATAAAAAATATAATATATAAACAGCGCAAATCAAAAGACCTCCTCACCAAATAAATACCATAAATAAACAAACCAATATGAAAATCAAAAAAAATAATAATATATATAATTAAGTGTCCAAAAGAATTTTAAACGAAAGTGTGCAAACAAATAAAAATAAATAAAAATAAAATTAAAAATAAATGAAAAAGTCCTTCTTTCCAAAATATATAATCAATATAATCTTCTCCCAAAGAATTGTGCTTCCACCATCCACCAGTGCAAAATCAACATCAACCGCACTCACCAGATATTGGTGAGTAATGCACCTTTTAGGATTTGAAGGATCCTAAACCCCCTTTAGATTCTCCAGAGCTCCTTATCCTACTTGTATGGCTTGGTGTTCTCCTTCCACTCACTCCTAATAAGAGCTCCCCAGCAGTGCAAAAAGAAAAAAATACACCATAGTGTAAAATTGCTTATACCATAGGCAATATTGAAATAACCAAAAGTATATATCCCAGCGCCAAAAAAAGAAAAAACTATATGATTATGCAGCTGTGCACCAGTGAAAAAACACCAATAATAAACACAAAAACAGCGCAAAATCTAAAATTAAAATAACACAAATAAATAAACACTAAATTTTCAATAAGTGTCCATGAAAAAAAAAAAAAAAATATATATATATATATAAGTCCTTATTCCCATCAAAACCAATAAAAAATCAATCAAAAATCTTCCAAATGTGCTTCCACCTATCCACCACGTGAGAAATAATGTTGACCGCACTCACCAGATGGAGGTGAGTAGTGAGCCTTATAGGATATAAGGGATCCTATAACCCCTCCAAAGGAACTCAAATCTCCTTCTTCACCCTGCTATGGTATAGCCCTCGTCTCCACTCTATTTCTCCATGGATTCCTCAATGGTGTTCAGAGAAAAAAACACTGTCTGGTTCTATGCAGGGACTCGCGATCACTCTGACAGTCCTGAAGCTACCGCATAAATAACACCAGGCCACTCACATGTTCAAAGATCCATACATCCTGCGTCACTTCTGGTGAGTGGAACGCACGCTGAGCGGTGCGTTCCAGGCGGCCATCTTTGTTGTTGGAATTGTTTTCTGGTAATCCTCTGCAAACCAAAAGGCTGTGAGGTCTCTGGAGTGAACTGCTGTTATGTGGATGTCAGGGATCGCTGCGGTACCTCTCCCGGCGCACGCGCACTGGCGGCAGCTCACGCCGGGACACAAGAACCAGGTCCCGGCAGGCCGCAGCTGACAGGACGCCGCGCATGCGCAGTAGGAGCCGCGGGCGCGCCTCGGGCGGCCAATGACAGCCTGGGGGCGCGTCCTGGACGGCCAATGACAGTGCAGGGCGCAATATTTAAAGATGCCCTGTACTGTCACAGATTGCCGCAAGGTCTATCTGTGATTCCTGAGTTCCTGTACCTGAATATTGACCCTGATTGCCCTGACTACGCTGCCTTCTCCTGTGCTTTGACCCGGATTGTCCTGACTACGCTGCCGTCTCCTGTGTTTGACCCGGATTGCCCTGACTACTCTGCCTTCTCCTCTCCTGACCCCCGGCTTGTTTGACTAATCTGCGGACTGACTTATCCTGCTGACCCTGCGTGTGACCTGACTACTCTTCGCCTGCCGATTCTGTACCTCGCTTACCCCACGGGACCACTGCTCGTGACCCGTCTTGCTAGGTCCCGCCGTCCTCACATCTGGCTCTCCCGGTACCTACATACATCCCCGGAGGTTCCCTCTGCCACTGGTGGGCCTGCTCAGAGGTCGTGACCTGGCCCTGGTCTGTTACAAGTCCATCCCCACCATCAGGGGCCCTGGTGAAAGCACAGACCGGGACTTAGACTCCACGCTCTGGGTAGGTCTGTCAAGTGGGCAGCCGGAGGCACCACCTGGTGGATCATAACAGTGGATCTATGAAGGCAATAAACCAATGCTTTTTATGATCTTTGAGTGGCCTGGTGTTATTTCAATATTGCCTATGGTATTAGCAATATTACACTATGGTATATTTTTTTCTTTTTGCACTGCTGGGTAACTCTTATTAGGAGTGAGTGGAAGGAGAACATCAAGCCATACAAGGTGGATAAGGAGCTCTGCAGAATCTAAAGGGGGTTTAGGATCCCTCAAATCCTAAAAGGCACATTACTCACCAATATCTGGTGAGTGCGGTTGATGTTGATTTTGCACTGGTGGATGGTGGAAGGACAATTCTTTGGGAGAAGATTATATTGATTATATATTTTGGAAAGAAGGACTTTTTCATTTATTTTTAATTTTATTTTTATTTGTTTTTATTTGTTTGCACACTTTCATTTAAAATTCTTTTGGACACTTAATTATATATATATTATTATTTTTTATTGATTTTCATATTGGTTTTTTTATGGTATTTATTTGGTGAGGAGGACTTTTGATTTGCGCTGTTTATATATAAAATTTTTTATATTTATATACAGGCTACATTCACACAACTTATTTAAGAAAAAAAAAAAAAAAAGTGTTTTTTTTATGTACTGATCTAAAAGCGGCAACATTTTTTCAATAGAGACATTCACACAGTTGAGTAAACATCCACTCCATTTAGATCCGTAAAACAAAATCCAAAATATGCATCTGATGGCATGCATATGCAGGTACCAAGCATTCTGGTGCTCAAAAAAACACACACTTTTACACATTTAAAGCTGATCTAAAAGTAAGTATGATCATACATAGGAATTAAAACATCAGTAAATTTTTTACAGCAATGTGAATGCAGCATAAAAGAACTACAAACAGTCATAGTACTTGGAGAGGTGGAGCAAATATTTCAAGTTTAAAGTGTAACCATGGGAACAATTAAAAAAAAAAAAAAAAACATACACTATATTGCCAAAAGTATTGGGACGCCTGCCTTTACACGCACATGAACTTTAATGGCATCCCAGTCTTAGTCCGTAGGGTTCAATATTGAGTTGTCCCACCCTTTGCAGCTATAACAGCTTCAACTCTTCTGGGAAGGCTGTCCACAAGGTTTAGGAGTGTGTCTATGGGAATGTTTGACCATTCTTCCAGAAGCTCATTTGTGAGATCAGGCACTGATGTCGAACGAGAAGGCTTGGCTCACAGTCTCCGTTCTAATTCATCCCAAAGGTGTTCTATCGGGTTGAGGTCAGGACTGTGCAGGCCAGTCAAGTTCCTCCACCCCAAACTCGCTCATCCATGTCTTTATGGACCTTGCTTTGAGCACTGGTGCTCAGTCATGTTGGAACAGGAAGGGGCTATCACCAAACTGTTCCCACAAAGTTGAGAGCATGAAATTGTCCAAAATGTCTTGGTATGTTGACGCCTTAAGAGTTCCCTTCACTGGAACTAAGAGGGCAAGCCCAACCCCGGAAAAAAAACCCCACGCCATAATCTCCCCTCCACCAAACTTTACACTTGGCACAATGCAGTCAAGCAAGTTCCATTCTTCTGGCAACTACCAAACCCAGACACATCCATGGGATTCCCAGACAGAGAAGCGTGATTTGTCACTCCAGAGAACACGTCTCCACTGCTCTAGAGTCCAGTGGTGGCGTGCTTTACACCACGGCATCCGACGCTTTGCGTTGCACTTGTTGATGTAAGGCTAAGATATAGCTGCTCAGCCATGGAAATCCATTCCATGAAGCTCTCTTCGCACTCTTGTGCTAATCTGAAGGACACAAGAAGTTTGGAGGTCTTCAGCTATTGACTTTGCAGACAGCGACTTCTGCGCACTGTGAGCTTCAGCATGTGCTGACCCCTCTCTGTCATTTTACATGGACTGCCACTTCATGGCTGAGTTGCTGCCATTACTAGTTGCTTCCACTTTGTTATAATACCACTAACAGTTGACTGTGGAATATTTAGTAGCAAGGAAATTTCACAGATGGACTTATTACACAGGTGACAATCTATCACAGTACCACGCTTGAATTCACTGAGCTCCTGAGAGTGATCCATTCTTTCATGAATGTTTGTAGAAGCAGTCTGCATGCCTAGGTGCTTGATTTCATACACCTGTTGCCATGGAGGGGATTGAAATACCTGAATCCAATGATTTGGAGGGGTGTCCCAAAACTTTTGGCAATATTGTGTATATAATGCAGCCTCTCACAAGCAATCACACATCAGTTTTTGTTTTTCTGAGTCCTCCTGTAACACTGTTTTATTATATGTTGATCCTGCCTGGAGATTCGTTATTTTTTCACTTCACAGTATGACAGTACTATTCATTCTACACTGACATTGTACAGAGGCATTGTCACTCTATATACAGGGCAGTCTTAGCTTTTATTGGGCTTTAAGTAAAAGGACGAACAAGGTAAAGTGATACTAAAGGCACAAGTTTTTTAAACAAAAAAGAGGTTATGCATACCCGCTCTGTGCAACAATGTTACACAGTGAGATCCCTTACCTCCCTTCTGGCAGTCCCCTGGCAGCGCTGTCAACTCCTACCTCTTTCTGGTGCTTCTTGTAGCAAGCCAGGTGCTAAGGAGGCACCTGTGTGTGTGCACTCCCTCTGGGTCCTAAACCTGGCTGTGTGCATCTACAGACATACACAATGGCAGCAAGCAACAAATGCTCCCTCCCCACAGGAACGTGACTGATGGCAGCAGGGGCCTATAGCTCTGCTGCCCTTAGATTCTCCTGTGAAAGCAGGAAGTAACAGGAGCTGTGCTGGTGCCGGACACAGCATTGGACCGTGACATGGGCATGGTGACAAGTGAGTCTTTATTGATGAAGGGGGGTAGGACAGGTAGTGGGGTATTTCTAACTTAATGCAGAGAATTCATTAAGGTTAAAAATATGTAGACTTTTGAACTACTTTAAAGTCCAACTCAGCTGACACTTTTAGGCAGTCACAGGAACAAGTTTTTATTATCTATTGATGACAGTAGAATAATAGCGGACCATTCTAAGCACACTTTCCTGTGCAATGTGGTTTTCCCAACCCTGTTACTGACAATTTTGGTAGAAAACTTGGTCTAGTACAAGAAGTGGAAAGTGGGTTACTGACATAGAATACGTATGAGCCAGTGAAGCTGGAACGCATGACTTTTTACTCTAATTTGATGACTTGCTTGACTTGATCAAATACCGTCAAAAGAAAGCTCTATTTGTGTGAAAAAAATTATATAAATGTAGTTTATGTACATTGTTGCATGACCCCGCAATTACCAGTTAAACTGGCACAGCGCGGTATAGCAAAGAGTGGCCTGGCCATAAAGGGGGTAAAATCATCTGGAGCTGAAGTGGTTAAAGGTGAAGTCCAGGTTAGCAGAGAATTATACAATTTAAAGTATTGGATAGAGTGGAGAGGGATTAGAACACCTGTCCGTTGTTATTGCTGTCTGTGCCACTGTTAGGGAGATTCACACTCTTTGTCCTGTTTACTATTATCATTGAAAGTGAAAGAAAATCCCAAATTTTGGGTTGTCCCCAGAAAAGTAATAGAGGGGAAATCTTCCAATGGGGACACTAGTCCTGCTGACCTGGGGGTCCCCAAGGAATTCCCTTAATTTGCAGGGATTTCTTCTCACTTCCTGTTTGGCTATGGGACAGGAAGAGAAGGAATATTTCCGCAATGGGACACAGATGGCATAAACAAATCTGACGAGTTAAGACCCTCCCTTGCTTTATACAAAATGGAAAAAAAATGTTTTGCCTATAGTTCTACTTTACATACTGTATATGAGAACAATTTTACCTGTGAAAGAATTTGAAGTTGTGAGCTGCCAGTTTTCTACTTGAAACACCCCTACCAGATTGCACTGTGAGACCTACAGCAACAGC
The DNA here is from genome assembly GCF_062004578.1 of Staurois parvus. Taxonomy (NCBI): domain Eukaryota; kingdom Metazoa; phylum Chordata; class Amphibia; order Anura; family Ranidae; genus Staurois; species Staurois parvus. The sequence continues at coordinate 7,907,918 of NW_028318186.1, read as the reverse complement.
ACAGCTTGTTGAAAAACACTGGTCGAAACACTCCCCCTTCCTGCTCGTTGGCCAGTGAGGGAGCAGCAGTACACTGATGTGGTTATCTGTCTGCTCTCTCGTCTTGTCATGGTGTTCCTTTTCAACCCTCTCAATTGCAGCAGTTTGATTGGCTCCTAGGGCCGGCCTTCCTTCTCTCGGTTTGGGTGCCGCTGTGCAAAGTACTGTAGGAGACTGATTTTCAGACAAATTCAGGTAGTAACTTCAAAATACTGCATTTTTAATGAAGTTGAACTTCAACAAGCACATAGAGAAGGCAATTTTCGTCAGATAGACCTGATCCTTAGACTTGCATTGTGAGAAACGCAGTAAAGCACAACCATTGCTCAGCAATAGTACACTCACCGGCCACTTTATCAGGTACACCCTGCTAGTGCCAAGAAAATATCCTCTACACCGTTACACCACCAGCCTGAACCATTGATACAAGGCAGGATGGATCCATGCTTTCATGCTATTTACACCAAATTCTGACCCTACTATCTAAATGTCGCAGCAACCTGTCAGCCCATTCTCCTCAGACCTCTGACATCAACAAGGCATTTTCATTCACAAAACTGCCACTCACTGGATATTGTCTCTTTTTCAGACCATTCTCTGTAAACCCTAGTGTGTGAAAATCCCAGTAGATCAGCAGTTTTTGAAATGCTCAGACCAGCCCGTCTGGCACCAAACAACCATGCCACGTTCAAAGTCACTTAAATCCCCTTTCTTCCCCATTCTGATGCTCGGTTTGAACTTCAGCAAGTCGTCTTCACCACATCTAAATGCCTAGATGCATTGAGTTGCTGCCATGTGATCGCCTGATTTTCAATTTGTGTTACCAAGCCATTGAACAGGTGTACCTAATAAAATGGCGATGAGCGTATATAGGAAGTAGAACTTGCATATGAAAAAAGTAAATAAGGCTACACCACGTGCATATATATAGATAAACCTCATACAGAAACACATTTTTTTAAATATTGATTCATAGAAATAAGATTATTTACATCAGGCTGCTCACTTTCACATGCTTTACCAAAACACTTCCCCTTTAAATGATTATTTTAGTTTTTCTCCTTTTCAGAGCACAGTTTTGAATAGTGCCACAGTGCCTTTCATGTAGGATTAGGTTTGTATTTTAGCCACACAGTGGTTTTCCTAACGTAAAATGTGCTTTTTTTTTTTCTCTGAAAATGTGATTTATGTTTGGTAAACATGTTCTTTTAGAACAATGTTGATTAGGATTCGAGAGTAGCATATGCCAAGTGTGTGATTAGAGCCTGTTCTCCTTGTATTCCTGGGAAGAGGGCACATTGTTGCCATCTTATGTTTGCAAATATAATTACGGATAGATTGTATATCAACATTTCAGACTCTTGATTCTTCTGGCAACCAGCCTAGAATGTTAAGCCTGTCTCCATTTTAATGTTCGATTCGGCATCCAGCGCGTTGCATCCCTGCCATTGGACAGGATCGGCTACTGAACCTTTTCTGTGCTTTTTTCCCTTTTAATCATATGTATCGTATTTCTGTGTTCATTGGAGAGTGCCAGGAACGAGCCCTTAATAAACAAGCTGCACACAATCTGGCATGAAGAATGTATTAGCAGTAGAGATTCATCAGAATTCTACAGACATGCGTTTGATTTCTGGTGCCACAAATGAGGCAGAGACTGAAAGTTGGCGGGTAATCTCTGGCTAGCACAGGATGGGGATTATGTGTTTTTACACCCTAGGAATATTTTACAGCTTCAAATGTACATATGCAGCCAGGAAAAGGAAATGGTGCATGTTACCACTGTGCTATCTTGTGTTAAAGGGTCAGCCTGCTTGTTTTTTGGTAGCTGCCATAACCTCTGGTGTGTTGGGATCAAACGTCCTGCAAGTTATAATGGGGGCTTGATCATAAGTAACCCTGCTTTGTGTGTGAATTCCCAATAGGTAGAGCCTCTTGGGACAAAAAGGGTAATCCCACTAAATGCTGATGTTTCAGTTTTTATTGATGATAGAGATTTAAACTACCAAATGGTTTCTTGTGGTTCAGGAACTTCAGTGGTGAGCCCTCAGTGTTTCAGTTTTCAGGTCTGCACACCTACTGTGGCCATTACAAGGAGGTGTAATTCTCAGTGTTGGGTATTTTATAGATTATGGGCACCCAACACTCCAAAGTGGCTGGGAACTATGGCCTGAAGATCTTGCTGTTGGAGAAAAAAAGATATCAGGTGGCTCAGATGGACAGGCTTCCATCTATCAATTAAATATTGCTTCTGGAAGGACTGACATTCTGTAGTAATTAACAGATCCTTATTGAATGCTGAAGAAACCTAGACATGTGAAAGCCAAACTGGATCATTCCCAAGTAATAGTGGAAATGGTTTAAAGAATATGCAAAACCAATATTTCATATTCCTGATATGTGCCTGCTGTACCATGTACATATGTGTAACTTATCTCAAACTCTCCGCAAACTTGTATAGCAGTAGTCTCCAAACTGTGGCCCTTGGGGTACTTTTCCTGCCACCAACAATGGGGCAGTATTCTTCCCACTGACACCAGTAATGGAATAATATTCCTCCAACTAGTACCAAAGATGGGGCACTATTCTTCCCACAGCCACCAACAATGGGGCACTATTCTTCCCACGAACACCAACAATGGGGCACTATTCTTTCCACAAACACCAATGATGGGACACTATTATTTCAACTAAACACCAATGATGGGGCACTATTCCTTCCACTGACACCAATAATAGGGCGCTATTCCTCCCACTGACACCAACAATGGGTCCCTATTTCTCCATCTAACATAAACGATGGTGCACTACCCCTCCAACTAACACCAATGATGGAGGACTATTCCTTCCACTGACACAGATTTGGGGCACTATTTTTCCCACTGACACCAACGATGAGGCACTATTCCTCAAATTAACACCAATAATCTCATAGGTGTCACTGTAGACTCAAATCTGTCCTTCCAACCCCATGTCCAATCGCTGGCAAACTCATGCAGGCTCCGCAACATCTCCAAAATACGTTCGTTCCTAACCCCAGACACTGCTAAACAACTCATTCACTCCCTTATTATCTCACGAATCGACTACTGCAACTCCCTCCTCACCAGCCTACCTCATCACAGACTATCCCTACTTCAGTCTATCCTGAACTCAGCGGCCAGACTCATCCACCTTACCAACCGCTCCGCATATGCCACCCCCCTCTGTCATTCCCTCCATTGGCTTCCGATTGCCAAACGCATTAAATTCAAACTACTAACATTGACGTACAAAGCCATTCATAACATTGCCCCAAACTACCTTACCGACTTGATACCCAAATACCACCCAACCCGTACTCTTCGCTCCTCACAAGACCTCCTACTTTCTAGCTCCCTGGTCTCCTCCTCCCACGCCTGACTGCAGGACTTCTCCAGGACTTCCCCCATCCTCTGGAACTCACTACCCCAATCCATCAGACTGTCACCTACCCTCCTCACCTTTAGGCGCACCCTGAAAACCCATCTCTTCAGGGGCGCCTACCCCACCCTCACCTAACAGCCGATCTCCTCCACTCCTCCCACCACTCCATCCCCCACAGCCACTTCCTCCTGTACCACTATCCCCTCCCTCCTAGATTGTAAACTCTAAAGAGCAGGGCCCTCGAACCTCTCGTATATTGTCTTGTTACTGTATTGTCTCATGTACTGTCCCCCACTATATTGTACAGCGCTGAGCAAACTTTTTGGCACTATATAAACACTGTATAATAATAATGGGGCGCTGTTCTTCCCACTGACACCAAGGATGGGGCTCTATTCCTCAAACTGACACCAACAATGTGACACTTTTCCCCCCATTGACACCAAAACTGGGCCACTATTCCTTCCACTGACACCAATGCTGGGGCACTATTTTTCCTACTGACACCAACGATGAGTCACTATTCCTCAAACTGACACCAACAATGTGACACTCTGCCCCCCCCCCCCCCCCCCATTGACACCAAAAATGGGTCACTATTCCTCCTACTAACACCAATGATGGAGCACTATTCCTCCTCCTAATACCAAGTGTGTGGCTATGCAGAATATATATAAAAATAATACCTTACTTGGTACATCTCTGCCATACATGCATATTTTCCCCTTGCTTATCTCTTTTAAAAGGCTGCAAGTAAAAGAAAATAAAAAAGTTATATAGGGGGCACTATATGACACAACATGTTTAAAAAGTTAAGTGCAGGTGAAACAATACACATAATTAAATATACAACATATAAATCTATATGTGCATTTATATGAAAACCATTAAATTAATGTCCATAGGTCATTAGAACAGACCAATCTGTGAAAGTCTGTGAACCACAGTATTGCTAAATGTAATTCTCCTTCACTATCAAGTGTCCATGCATCACCCAGTGGTAGAGTAGTATTAAATGACTCACCAAACAAACATGACCTCTTTTAATGTCTGCTGTGCTTATTGGTAGCCTAACTGGGATCAAGGTTAGCTTCTGTGGTGGATGCTCCAATCTTCCTATATGCTCCACAACAGATCACATCAGAACCCAGGGATAAAATCAAATATAGTGTAGTGTATTTATTATCAGGTTAATACAAAAATAAAATGTGCACATTATTATGTGCCTATGCATCGGCACTAGATGTTAAAGCGTGATGACATTGCTGGCGCCGCCATAACATAACGTCCCAGAATCGGCGTGCATTCCAGCACATAATAAATATACTACACTATATATATGATTTTATACCTGGGTTCCGACATGATTTGTTGTGGGGCATATAAGAAGATTGGAGCATCCACCATCCATCCATTAATTGGTCCCAATTAAGCCACCAGTAAGCACAGCAAACTTTTTAACTAAAGAGGTCTTGTTTGTTTGGTGAGTCATTTAGTACTACTATACAGGTAAAACTCACAAAATTAGAATATCGTGCAAAAGTTTATTTATTTCAGTAATGCAACTTAAAAGGTGAAACTGATATATGAGATAGACTCATTACATGCAAAGTAAGATAATTCAAGCCGTGATTTGTCATAATTGTGATGATTATGGCTTACAGATAATGAAAGCCCCAAATCCACAATCTCAGAAAATTAGAATATTGTGAAAAGGTGCAATATTCTAGGCTCAAAGTGTCCCACTCTAATCAGCTAATTAAGCCATAACACTTGCAAAGGGTTCCTGAGCCTCTAAATGGTCTCTCAGTCTGGTTCAGTAGGAATCACAATCATGGGAAAGACTGCTGACCTGACAGTTGTGCAGAAAACCATCATTGACACCCTCCATAAGGAGGGAAAGCCTCAGAAGGTAACTGCAAAAGAAGTTGGATGTTCCCAAAGTGCTGTATCAAAGCACATTAATAGAAAGTTATGTGGAAGGGAAAAGTGTGGAAGAAAAAGGTGCACAAGCAGCAGGGATGACCGCAGCCTGGAGAGGATTGTCAGGAGAAGGCCATTCAAAAGTGTTGGGGACTTTCACAAGGAGTGGACTGAGGCTGGAGTCAATGCATCAAGAGCCACCACACACAGACGGATCTTGGGCATGGGCTTCAAATGTCGATTCCTCTTGTCAAGCCGCTCCTGAACACCACATGTCAGAAGAGTTTTACCTGGGCTAAAGAAAAACAGACCTGGTCTGTTGCTCAGTGGTCCAAAGTCCTCTTTTCTGATGAGAGCAACTTTTGCAGAGGCACACACTGCAAGATGCTTGAAGTCCAGTGTGAAGTTTCCACAGTCTGTGTTGATTTGGGGAGCCATCTCATCTGCTGGTGTTGGTCCACTGTGCTTTATTAAGTCCAGGGTCAACGCAACCATCTACCAGGAGATTTTGGAGCACTCCATGCTTCCTTCCTCAGACGAGCTTTATGGGGATGCTGACTTCATTTTCCAGCAGGACTTGGCACCTGCCCACACTGCCAAAAGCACCAAAACCTGGTTCAATGACCGTGGGAGTACTGTGCTTGATTGGCCAGCAAACTCGCCTGACCTGAACCCCATAGAAAATCTATGGGGTATTGCCAAGTGAATGATGAGAAACATGAGACCGAACAATGCAGAAGAGCTGAAGGCCGCTATTGAAGCATCCTGGTCTTCCATAACACCTCAGCAGTACCACAGGCTGATAGCTTCCATGCCACAATGCATTGAGGCAGTAATTGCTGCAAAAGGGGCCCAAACCAAGTACTGAGTACATATGCATGCTTATACTTTTCAGAGGTCCGATATTGTTCTATGGACAATCCTTGTTTTATTGATTGCATGTAATATTCTAATTTTCTGAGATTGTGGATTTGGGGTTTTCATGAGCTGTAAGCCATAATCATCACAATTATGACAAATCACGGCTTGAACTATCTTGCTTTGCATGTAATGAGTCTATCTCATATATTAGTTTCACTTTTTAAGTTGCATTACTGAAATAAATGAACTTTTGCACGATATTCTAATTTTTCGAGTTTCACCTGTACAACTGGGTGATGCAAGGACACTTGATGGTGAAGGAGATTTACATCTAGCAATACTGTGGTTCACAGATTGGTCTATTCTAATGACCTATGGGCATTAATTTAATGGTTTTCATTTAAATGCACATAGAGCTTTATATATTTGATTATATGTATTGCTTCGCCTGGACTTAGCACTTTACTTTTTAAACATGGGTTTGGCGCGAGCATTTTTCATAAAGTGAAAGAAAATACCTGCTGATATTCCAGTGTGCGTCTAACTTCCTGTTTGAGCTGACAACACAGTGCCTCTGCTGAAATTACAAGCAGTTTTCAGCCCTGCCCAGTTCTGAGCTTCAGCCTCCACAAGTAGATGTTCTGTAGTCAAGGCTAGAAATGAGCAGGACTGACAACTGCTTGTCATTTCATTGCAGTAGAGGTACCGTGTTGTCAGGAATTTAGCAACATGCTGGATTTCTCAGCAAGTATTTATACTGGCTGCATTTTTAAATAGACAAAACATAGGGAAATTTGTATTTATTGCACGAATTGACTAAATATGTTTTTTTTTCTACAAATATACACATTCTATCAAAAGGATATATACAATAATTTGGTTATTTAATGGTCATGATGATTGTGTGGAATGGAGCTAGAGCTAGTCGCCAAAAAGATATGTGACATATAATTCCATTTGCATGCAACCACATGAAACTTACATATGAGATTCGGTTTGAATTTATCTTTAACTGCAATTAAGCTGAATTCTAGAGTGGATAAACTGTCTGTAAAATAGAAACTCCCTTTATGTGGCAATAATAAAGGTAACAGTGGTGTCTGGAATCCAGTTAAATCACAGATCCTGAAAACTTTACATTTTAAATGGCCTTCCGCTTCCTCTCTGGCTGGTTGAACTTTGAGTTGATTTTAGTTAAAATGCTCTAGGTTTCAGCCTTCCTTTTTTAAAGTGTGGGAACTCAGACTGTCCATTTAGAACATTGGTTCATGTGTATACATTACAGGAATTTTCACAAGGCAGGGTGAGACTGAGCATTGCTGGACATCGCTGACCTGATCAGGACAGTCTGTATTCAGGTCTTTAGAGTTCAGAAGAGGAAGTCCATCTTTCCCAGCAAGTTCAAAGACTGAGAGTCACAACAAGTACAAGACTATCATGTTGTGTTTGTTTCTCAAGGCTTCCCCTTATCTTTGAACTGAAAGCTGGGCTAGAATCTGAGGAAACCTGGCTGTGCGCTTTATTATCCTAAGTAGGAGAGATGCACAGTGTAACTAGAAGATAATCCTGTGTCACAAGGGGACGTTCACTTTCCTGGAAGCCCTCTCCTTGTTAGCTTTCATTTTACTTTTTAGTCTGCATATAGTTAGCCAGAAAAAAGGAACACCTTTTTTTTTTTTTTCTTTAACCAAACTGGCCCCTGTTTGGTAACAGCTGCCTCGTGGCAGTTACTCTGTAGAGTCCTGTAGTTTCCTACTGTTAGAGCCAACCACATGGATATTGGAGTGTCACACAACTTCCTAGGGTTTGATGGATTCTCCCTTCTATCATGGTTATGCCAAAGGCATTAGACCAAGAGTCTACTATTGTGGTGGAGAAGTGGGATTTACCATATCAGATTATATCATTGACAGTGTGGTGCTGGTGTTCCTTAGCGTGGCAGATCTTCTAAACCCTTTTCCAACTACCAAAAACTAGAAAAAGTTTTGGCTGACATTCTAATTTAGGGCTAAATATGTTGGACATTAGTGTATGTCATGAATACCCAAGGCAAATGGGTGTATGTTCCCATACTGTATACAGTGTTTGTGAATCAATTCCAAATGCGTTATGCTACATACTACCAGACTACCATTCTTGTGGCACAGTTAGAGCAATGTAGGTCAAAGGAAAGGGTTATCCACTTCTGCTGCAAAAGCAATGGTTTGTGTTCAAGCCATTGGGTTTAGAACTACATAAATGGATGGAGTGAGATTTACGTAAATTAATATTGCATTAAAAAGAAGTTGGGAGTAATGCAAAATGTTTTTGCTTGGTATTGACAATACCAAACTGATAAGAGGGCCTACACTTGCTAGTCCCTCTTCTCCTAGCCTACTGTACACAATGTGTGTCTCAACTTTCTCAATGGTTCAGAGGCAGCTAGGGGAAGACAAAACCAGATAAAAAATTCAGTCTATGCTATCTAAAGATTATAAGGCAGCTCCATAATATAATCTAACTAGTGAATTCAGACCATATGTGGTCCACTCATTGGCAATTACAATTCTTATATGTATTTATATAAGGCTGATTTACAGTGCTTTAATGTGATTGCAATGTTAGATCCCTTTTAAGGAGTGTGTTTCACAGGAAATAACCCACTTAGGGAGAGATCATGTGCAATAAAATATTCAGAATTTCCTTGATTTTCCTTGCAGGTTACAAGACTAAAAATTCAGATGCTGATCCAAATAGTTCTGCTAAATGTGCAGGTTGTACACCTTTTTAAATGTGGGAAGGACTTGAGGTGTATGAGGCTGCAGCATCAACACTGACAGCCTGCTTTAAAGTTTGCATGGACCAGTAAAGACAGTTGAGAGAGGCAGCTGAACACCATGAGGGCAGTCACAGATCTTCTCATATGGCCACTTATTAAGAGCAGAATGGCCATCAGTTCTCAACCTCCTATAAGCTCTCCAACCTAACCTATATGACCTGAACAGACATTTTTACTATATATACAGTGCTCAGAATAAATGAGTACACCCCAACTGATTTGTCAGAAAACATTAACTTTCCTTTCAGAATTAACATTTTCTATGGGACACTATACTACAAAATACTCCCACAAATGCGGTCCATTGATTGCAAATAAGATTTGTTCATTTACACACGCAAAAAAAGTATTTTTCCTAACAAATTCATTCAAGACCATGTTGCAAAAATGAATACACCCCAATGAAAGTCTTAAAGCTAAATTTTAGACAACAAAATCCTAACTACAGGTGAGTCTAATTATTAAACAGGTGTCCAGCAGACAGTTGATTATAAAAGGGCGTTACTTAAAGAAAATCCCTTCCCATTTCATGCTGTCTGCAATGGCACCACATGGAAGAGAAATGTCACAAGACCTGAGAAAGAGAAAATAATTTATTTACACCAGAAAGGTGAAGGCTACAAGAAGAGCAAAGCTTTACTTATCAGTCAGAATACTGTAGCAAAAGTGATACATACATTTAACAAAGATGGAACTGCAACCATCTCACAGAGACGTCCAAGCATCTTCTGATGAGAAGGGTTAAAAAAAATTGCCATGCAGTTAGCTAAAGAAGTAAAAAACCAAATGGGGGTGATTGTTTCCAGTGACACAATACGGCATACACTGGAGAGGAATGGCATGCATGGGTGTCAACCTTGAAGAAAGCCTCTCCTAAAGCCCATGCACAAAACACCCGGCCTAAAATTTGCCAGGACCCATGCTGAAAAAGAAGACGACTACTGAAACTCTGTACTCTGGAGTGATGAGACCAAGATAAATGTTTTTGGAACTGATGGCTTCAAAACAGTATGGCGTTGCAAAGGTGAGGATTCCAAGAAGAATGCATGGTGCCTACAGTGAAACATGGTGGTGGCAGTGTCCTTCTGTGGAGCTGCATGAGTGCTGTTGGTGAGCTGCAATTAATTGAAAGTATAATAGATTCACAGATGTACTGCTCTATATTGAAAGAAAAGATAGTACCATCACTCTGTGCCTTGGTCGTCATGCACTTTTCCAACATAATTTTTTTTTTTTTTTTAATTTAAATATTTATAAATTTTTCACATTATTACAAAATTTCCATAAGAAGAGACACAATACATATAAATATGAATACATTTCTACTCTGTCCCTTCTATTTACCTCTTTTATTTCCCTTCCCTCCCAACCCACCCTTTCCCCCCTTCCCCCCCTCCCTCCCCTCTGCAAGATCTCCAGTCTCTCTAGGCCCAATAACTTCCTAGTTTAGAGTTTTCTATATTTCTCTTTCAATCCCGATTTTTCCCATTTTTCCCATCGTGAATAGTATATTTTCATCCTGTCTTCCTGCATATGATAAGATTTTTCCATTCTGCTAATCTGGTTTACCCTATTGATCCAATCCTCCTCCGTTGGTACCTCTGTCTTCCGCCAAAACTTGGGGATCAACCCTTTTGCTGCACTTAAGTAGTACCATACACCTGATTCTTTATATTTATTTACTGTTGTCTCAACACTATGTAGGAGACACATGGTTGGGTCTAATCCTATGTCATTTCCAATTATTACTTCTATTAATTTGACTATTGTCTTCCAGAAAACCTGACTTTTTGGACATTGCCACCATATGTGAAACACCGTGCCCTCTTCCCCACATCCTCTCCAACACATTTTTGAATTCTCCCCCCTCATCCTGTGCTCAGTGCTCGGTGTAATATGCCATCGTGTCAAACATTTGTAGTTAATCTCAACGTCTCTCATACTAACACTCTCGTGAACTAATCTAAATATCTTATTCTGTTGATCTTCATCTATCCCCACCCCCATATCTCTTTCCCAATTTGTTATGAAAATTAACTTTGTGTCTGTGTCTAGTTCTGTAAGTATTCTATACATTTTTGTAACACCGTGTTTCCCATCTCTACGTGTTTCTAATAGCCTTTCAAACATATTCCACTCCGTTTTTAATCTCAAGGGTTTTGGGAGAGTTCCTATAAAACATTTTAATTGATGATATTTCCACTCATCTATTTTAGTAAACTTATCTCCTCCCATCTCTTTTAATTCTTTAAATGTTCTCAGTTCCCCCTCTACCAATATGTCTCTCAATTGGATATCTTCCTTTTTAAACCATCTCCCTGATATCTCATCTTTTCCTGGGGGGAAAAACTCTGTGTTTGCAAGAGGCATTAATATAGAGTTGAATTCCCATTTCATGTGTTTATGTAAATTATCCCATATCCTTAAGACAATTAAGGTGTAAGTGCTTGTGCCCTCTTTAATTCTTCTATAGTGTGCTGGAACCCATATCATCCTACTCAAATTAATTCCACTCAGATCATTTTCCATTTTTACCCAACTTTTCCCCTTATAATTAAAAGTCCAGTCATAAATTCTTGCTAGCATTAATGCTTTGTAATATCTCTTGACATCAGGTAGTCCCATCCCCCCTTTCTCTTTAGTCTTACTTAGTGTTTCATATGATACTCTTGGTTTTTTATTCCTCCATGTATATCTTGTTAACATTTTTCTCATTATCTTAAAAAACGCCTCTGGGAGTTTGATCGGGATCATTTGAAATCTATAGAGTATTTTAGGTATAATTACCATTTTAATTAGGTTCATACGTCCTAACCATGATGGATTTCCTCCTTCTAATCTTTTTAGTTCGTCCTTAATCTCATTTATCAGAGAAATATACGTTAATCTATACAGTTGTTTATATGAGGTAGCAAGTTTTATTCCTAGGTATTTTATATCTTTTTCTCTCCAAATAAAGGGGAATTCTTTTTGTAGCTTTTCTTTTTCGCTCTTTGGTATATTAATGTTCAAAATCTCAGTTTTTGTTGGGTTAATTTTTAGATTAGATAGTTCACCATATTCCTTCAGGATCTTCATTATATTTGGTAGTGTTATTCGGGGGTTGCCTACATAAAACAGTAGGTCGTCCGCAAAGGCCGCTACTTTATGTTCTATATTTTCTATCTGGATTCCCTTTACCGCTCCACTGTTCCTTATTATTGATAGCAGGGGTTCCAATGTCAATACATACAGCAAGGGGGACAATGGGCATCCTTGCCTTGTTCCATTGGACATCCCAATGGATTCCGACCTTTCCCCATTTACCGTGATGATTGCGGTGGGCTCCTTATATAGTTTACCTATCCATTCACGCATTCTCTCTCCAATCCCCAACACTTCCAAGTTGTCTATCATAAAGCCCCAGTCCACTCTATCAAACGTCTTTTCGGCATCAATTGACAAGAGCACTACCGGGGCTTTCCCTTTTCTACTTTTCTGGATAAGCATCAGAGTTCTCAAGCCATTATCTCTACCCTCTCTCCCCTGAACAAAGCCCACCTGGTCTCCATGAATCCATTTGGGCATTAGATCTTTCAGCCTGTTTGCTAGGACCTTTGCGTACAACTTAGTATCAGTGTTTAATAATGAAATTGGTCTGTAGCTAGAGCACTGAGAGGGATCTTTTCCCTCCTTATGGATGAGAACTACATGGGCCTGAAGGGATTCCCTCCTCCCCTCCATCCCACCTCCCAAGTCATTCATATATTTCTTTAACTTTGGTAACAGTACTTCACTCAATTTTTTATAGTATTTAACTGTATAACCATCCGGGCCTGGGCTTTTCCCTCCCCCTGTACTTCTTAATGCTGCTTCTATTTCTTCCTGAGAAATTTCTGCATCCAAGGAGTTCAGTTGTGTTTCACTAAGCTTTGGCAATCCCGCATTTTTTAAATATGTCCTCCTTTTTTCATTAATACCTTCCCTAATTTCTTTTGGTGATCCTTGGTGGCTGATGTTATACAACTTTCTATAATACTCCGTGAATACTTTAATAATTTCTTTAGTTGAGTGGACCATCTCCCCCTTAGGGCTTTTTATCTTTTCTATATAATTCCTGTTCTTCTTCTTATTCAGGGCTCTCATTAAGTATTTTCCTGGTCTATCACCCTATCTATATCTTTCACTTAATACTTTTTTATATCCTTTTCTCCTCTCCTCTTCCATCAATCTCTCTAATTCGTATTTTTTATCCCTTAACTTCTGTCTTGTTTCTATTGTTATTTTTTTCTTGTGTATCTGCTCCAATTCCAGGATTTCCTTTAAGAGTCCACTAACCCTCTCTCTTCTTTCTTTTTTCTTCCTTGCTCCCATCGCAATCAGGATTCCTCTTATATATACCTTATGACTTTCCCATACTGTAGCTGTCGATACTTCCTCTGTTTCATTCTCCTGGAAATATACCTTAATCTCTTCCCTGATCTTCTGCACAATATCCTCGTCCAAGAGAAGAGCCTCATTTAACCTCCATCCTAAACCTCCCGTCCACCTTTTTCCCCATCCCATTTTCATTACGACTGGGGCATGGTCCGAAAAAGTACTTGTCTCTATTTCTATTTTAACCAGCATTTCAATGAGTTGATGATCTATTAGAATGTAATCCAGTCTCGAGTATGTCTCATGTGCATTAGAGAAGAAGGTATAGTCTCTGTCCTTCATGTGCATTATTCTCCAGGTGTCCACCAGCTGGTACTCGTGGATCACCTTCCTCAAAGCTCTCAGGGACCTACCCCCTTCTCTCTGCACAAGGGAGGTTGCATCCATTTGTGGGTCCATACAGAGATTCAAATCTCCTGCTATTATCAAACGCCCTTTTTTAAAATCTATCAATTTTTTTAGCAAACCCTTCAGAAAGATCTCAGGTTTCTTGTTGGGGCAATATATATTGGCTAGTGTGCATTCAATTCCCTGTAGTTTACCTTTCAAAAACAGGAATCTCCCTTCCGGGTCAGTCCTTCTATCTTCCAACTCAAATCTCATATTTTTTGCCAATCCTATTGCCACCCCCTTTGCTCTTTTAATTGGAGAGTCAGCGTAATACCATGTAGGATAATATTTGGATTTTAGTTTCACATTAGATTCTATCTCAAAATGTGTCTCCTGCAAAAATACCACTGACATTGCCCTATGATGTAACTCTTTAAACAACTTAAATCTTTTCCCAGGGCAATTCAACCCATTCACATTATATGTTATAAACTGTATTTATTCCATCCTTCTTGATTTTATTTATCTCTCTTCTAATTTGTCTCCTCCTATTAGGACCGAATGACTTGCAGAATATTAGCCTCACTCCCCCTCCCCCCATCTCCCCCCCCCCACCCCCCCTCTCTTACTTTTCCCCTACCCATTTTTAGGCTTATAAACTGCCTACAAATCATTTGTGGAACTGTTTCCACAGTTGATTTAAAATATTGGGCGTAGACTCCGCCCATGGACAGCTCACCTTTCCTCCGACCTCCCTAGCACCCCTTTCTCTATCTACAAGGCTCTGCAATAGCCTTTACTTCCCCACCTCAACCGGAGCCTCCAGAGGGACTTCCACCTCAAAAAAGGGGGGTACTAGGGGGGCAAGGGAACAAGAGAGAGAAAAAGAAAAGCGTGTTTTTTTGCTCACTTCTCCCTCCCCCCTCTCCCCAACCCCAGAGCCTCTCTCCCCCTCCCCCCGACCCGCTGCCAATCCTCCCCTCCCGTATCATCCGAGTCTCCTTTTTCTTCTTCTTCTTCCCACCCAGTTATCTCCATTCTTTGCAGATCCAGTCTATCACAAAAATCTCTCAGTTCCTCCGGGAATCTCAGGTATGCTGTTACCCCATTTTTCCAGCCAATTAGAGATGCTGAAGTACCCCATCTATATTGCACGTTCTGTTATCTCATTTGCTCTAACAGGGGTCTCAGGGATCTCCTTCTCCATAGAGTCTCTGGTGTTAAATCCGCAAAAATTTGAACAGTCAAATCTCCATATTTAATTAACGATCTTCCCTTGATCTTCTTCCAAATCTCATTTTTGACCCCAAATTTCTGGAACTGTACGACAATATCTCTCGGTCTTTCCCTCTCAGTATCTTGTTTGAACTTTCCTATTCTGAAAACTCCATCCAGTTCAATCACTTCTGTTTCAGGTCTGTCTCTTATGGAGTTTAAGATTTTTTTAACTAGTTCATTTAATGTTTCCCCTTTTGCTGCCTCTGGAATTCCTCTCACCCTAAGGTTAGACCTTCTTTCTTTATTTTCTCGAATTTCCATCCTGTAGAACAGTTTTTTCTGGGTTTTCTCCAAATGGGTGATTTTTTTCCTTAGCTTATCTACGGTTTGGGCCTGGGTTTTAACTTTCTCCTCTGTTTCTTCCATTCTCATTAGCAGATGCCCTAAATCGTTCCGAATTACTGTCATTTCATGTTTTATCGTTTTCTCCAAACTTTGGAACATTTCTATCATCTCCTTCTTATTCGGTATTTGTAGTTCACCATCAAGTTCTTTTTGTCCCAAGCCATCTGCTATTTGTTGGCTACAACTGCTGTTCATACCCAGTGATAGTCTCGGGCTGTTTCCTGAGCTAGTGTCCATTTCCCCTTTGGCGCTTACGCCTTGGGCCCTTTCTGGCGTAATGTTTCCATGTGATGTAAATTTCTTTATCGTGCCTGATTGAGACCCTTTGAGCCCTGCTCCCTTAGGACCTTTATTCTTCATATCCTCTATAAGTCTTTTGTCTTCTATATTCTCTAGATGGGGTTATACCTCTCCTCTATGGTTTGTAATCCAGACAGGTTTACTGAGTTTTACTTGTGCTCTCCTAGGGGAACGTGGGTCTCTTCTCTTCTGAACCCAGGGAATCCTCCCCTCTCCTCCTTAACCCCTTGTTCCCCACTGTCAATCAGGAGTCCACTATACAATACAATAGGCCCCCAGCAGGTCTCACTCACCCTTCTCTTCCCCGGATGGTGGCTCCAAGCTTGGGTGGAGGGTCTTCACAGCAGCTCTGTCCTGGGGGGGATTCCTCTGGGCTTCCAACTCTGTACCTGGGTTTTTTTTTTCCTCTGGGCTTCGTTTCAGGGATGCAGGGTGGGTCTCCTGGCGCTCCCCGGCTCCCTGACCCAGAATCGAAGAGTCAGCTGGCCGGGGGCCCCAGGAGCAATAGACCGGGGGCTACAGACAGTAGCCAGCCGGGGATTATGGGCAGTAGTTAGCCGGGGGTTGAGGGCATCAGAGAGCCGGTAACTGTAAGCCGGCGTCTCTCCATCAGATCAGGCGGCCGGCCGGCTTTCTCCTCTCCCAGAGAGCCTCCGCGGCCGGTCACACACCCCCGCCACGTCACTCCGCTCTCCAGCCGTCCGGGTCCCTCTCTCACCAAGGACCGGAGAGGCCGGCCCGTCACTGCGACCCTCGTCTGGCTCCCATCTCCGGCTCTCCGGGCTCCACTCCACGGCCCTCCAGACTCCGGTGAGTCGGCTCCTAAGGGTCACCAGGGAGGTCGGGGAGCGGTACCTAGCCGAAGGCTAGTGCCGCTCACTCCCCACAGCCGCCATGACCAGGCTCCTCCCACCTGCGTCCATCTACCTGCTTCCCCCAGCTTTCCCTTACTAATCCTGGTTCTGCTGACTTTTCCAACATAATGATCCAAAATACACAGCTAAGGCCTGTGTTGCAGTTCTGAAGAAGAACAGGGTGAAAGTGATTCAGTGGACAAGTATGTGAGAGGTGACCAAGGGCCCTCCACTGATCTCGGGTTTATGGCAGAGTGGCTAGACAGAAGCCTCTCTAAGTGCAAAACACATGAGCGCCCACTTGGAGTTTGCAATTAGTTATTCAGACTGATGCTATATAGCCAAAACAAATCTATTTTTGAGGTGGACTAAACCTTTACTCACTGCTGAACCTCTGTTACAGGACGAGGGAGCAAGCTTCATGCTTTACTACTTTGCCTTGAGTTTCTGGAATGATTTAGTGATTTATTACTACAGGAAGGTTAATTTACTGTTCTGCTGACTTGTAAGGCCGTTTTGTTGGTTTACAAGAAAACTGAGACTTAATTTACAGGGAAAAAAGGAAGGCTGTTAATTTACAGAAAAACTGTGAGGGTGTTTTATTAATTTACAAGGAAACTGTCAGCATGTTTAATCAGGAACTGTGGCTTGTTGTGCCAGCCAAGCTCCCCAGCTTTCTTTTTTCCCATCCCCGTGTCACTGTAATAAGGAAAGGAAACCTGCAGCTCTCACATGACTTGATTGCTGGACAGGATCATAGTGCCATTGTAATACACCCTATGCAGGGACTACTATGTTTCCCAAAATGACTGGAGCACTGGACAGCATCATGGTACCAGTGTATTACACCCTATACTAGATTTCTCCAAACATCACCAGACAGGATCATAGCACCAATGTATTACACTCAACTATTACTCAAAACATTACCAGACCACTGAATAGGATCATAGTGCCGTTTATTTATGCCTTATACAGAGACTAATGTACTTTCTAACTTAAAGTGGCTATAAAACCTAAACCTAATCTTAATGCATTCTCTGAATTAAGGTAAAAAACCTTCAGTGCTCAGTTCTGCCCCCCAACCCCCCTTATACTTTTCCTGAGCTTGATCTTGACCCAACTATGGGCATGAGAGCAGCAGCTCTGTCGTGTGTCTCCTTCCTCATTGGCTCAGAGACAGCAGCCAGTGAGGTGAAAGAGGAAGGCCAGGCCAAGCTGCGCTCTGGAAAGGACACACAGAACTTGCTCAGGCGTGAGCTGCTCGCTATGAGGGCACTCAGCAGAGGGGAGGAGCCAGGAGTGCTATCGGGGTTGCTCTTTGCAATACCATTGCACAGAGCAGGTAAGTAAAATGTTTGGTATTAAAAAAAATAAGATTTACAAAACTATAACTGCTACACCAAATAAGATCTTACTACTCTTCTATTACACCCTATACATAGACTGCTATATCTCCCAAGAATATACTGTATCTCCCAACATGAGTGGTCCACCATTAAACAGTCCCAATTCGTGCATCTTCAAACCTCAGATCAGCCCCAAGGTCCTATTTTTTTTTTCAGACCTCAGATCAAACCAAACCCTGTACCTTTAGAAATGTAGGGGCTGTGCATGAATGCTGCTGGGTGAGCAGAAAGAATGAAGGTGTGCTTTTTTTCACATGCTGGGATGTATGTGAATAGGTCAGGTTTTGAAATTATGGTCAGTTACAACAGAATGGCTATCTCTGACGTCTTTTAGATTCAAAGAGCAAGATGCTGAATTTCAACTTTCCAAAATCCGCAAGTACTGGAAAACATGCAGGCAAAAATAAATATATCCTGATTCTACCTCACCTTGAGGGGAGCCACATACTCTGGTCCTCCACTACCTACCTTATTTGCTCCTACAACTAAATTCAATTCAGAATTATACATAGGGCCTACCAGGCCTTCACCATTTTTATCAAATCTTTTCCCTCCAACTGAATAATCTCTTGCTCCAATGCTAAACCGAATGCCCCCCAAAAAATAATTTATAATTGCTATGTCCAGTTATCAAAGCCTATTGGCCTGAAGCTTTATCATTTACACCAACCAGCCATAATGTTATGACCACCCACCTAATATTGAAGCCCCCCCCCCCTTTTGCTGCCAAAATAGCCCTAAACCATCTAGACATGGACTCCACTAGGCCTCTGAAGATATGCTGTGGTGTCCTGCACCAAGCTGTCAATAGCAGATGCTTTAAGTCCTGTAACTCACACTGCCTCTGCCGGCTTGCCTTCTTCCCATAGTACATCCTGGTGATTTTTCTTACCCAGGTAAAAGACACACACACGACCGTCTACATGATGTACAAGAAAACCTGATTTATCAGACCATGGTACCTTTTTCCACTGCTTCATGGTTCAGTTCTGATGGTAATATGCCCATTGTAGGCACTTTTGGCTGTGGACACAGGTTAGCATGGACACCCTGACTGGTGTGCATCTCCGCAGCCCCATACACAACAAACTGCGATGCACTGTGTGATGGGAGTCACTTTGGGGGGGGGCTCATGGAACCCAGCTTACTTTGCCGAGGTTGGGAGATCCCTGTCTCAGCTCCCCATATCCCTCTTATGAGCAAGTCACCCTGTGTCTCTTAGGGGCACAGGGTGACTAATGGACGCTGAGAATGTGGTTGAAATTACTTGAGATGGGACAGTAATATTTATCGGCCGTATGAAGACTATTCCTGGTTGTTGATTCTGAACTAGACATGTGAATTGAAAGAGCTGATCACGCTGGCCTCTCCTCTACTTCAGTGTAGGAGCTGGACTGTCTGCTCTGTAGTGAGATCCTAATTCATCAAACCATTGTCTAGGTGTGAATTCCCATTCACCTTTTGTTTTGATCACCCAGCTAGCTAACCTAATTAACTTACTGTTTAGAGTGTTAAGTCTATTTCTGTATATAGCTGCATTTGCATATGATCATGTGATCAGTCTCAGTATGTACTGTATGAAAAGCCTGTTTGAGTTTAAAATAAAGAGTTCCATGTTCAAACAGACTGGTGTCATCTAGTCTTGTATAGTCAGCTGTGGTGTCTGTTGTCGGTGTTCGGATGGAGAAGTGGTATTCTAATGGAAGTACTCAAGCGCAGTCTGAGTCGGTTCCGTTACACACTGTATGTTCTGACACCTTTCTATCAGAACCAGCATTAACTTTATCTGCAATTTTAGCTACAGTAGCTCTTCTATTGGATCAGACTACACAGGCCAGCCTTTGCTCCCCATGTGCATCAATCAGCCTTGGCCACCCATGACCCTGTCTCCAGTTTGCCGGTTTTCCTTCCCTGAGCCGCTTTTGGTAGGTCCTGAGCACTGCAGACTGGGAACATTCCACAAGAGCTGTACTTTTGAAGTTGCTCTGACCAAGTCGTCTAGCCATTACAATTAGGCCCTTGTCAAATTCACTAAAATTCTTAAGTTTGCCCATTTTTTTCTGCTTTCAATCCATCAACTTCAGGAACAACATGTTCACTTACTGCCTAATATATCCCACCCACTTTCAAGTGCAATTGGAACATTGATAATCAATGTATCACTTTACTTATCATGATCATAATATTATGGCTGATCAGTGTATGGGTAGGACCATGACCACACCACCAGACAAGGTCATAGTGTCATTTTATTACACCATACACTGAGTACCTCCCAAGATGATTGGCCCACCAGACAGGATCATAGCGCAATTCTATTACATTCCTATGTATGAAAATACTGTTCCTCCCAGCATGACAAACACTGGATAAAATATTATTATTATTATGATACAGGATTTATATAGCGCCAACAGTTTGCACAGCGGTTTACAAAATGAAGGTAGACATTACAGTTACAATACAATTTGGTACAAGAGGAAACAGAGGGCCCTGCTCGTTAGAGCTTATAATCTAAGAGGAAGGGTTGAGTGACACAAAAGTTAATAGCTGTGGGGGGGATGAGCTGATGGAGGAAATAATAAGCAGTTTACTAGTTAGAAGCAGATTAGGCTTCTTTAACCACTAGTCTACAGGGAACTTATACCCCCTTCCTGCCCAGGCCAATTTTCATCTTTCAGCGCTGTCACACTTTGAATGACAATTGCACGGTCATGGAACATTGTACCCGTATGAAATTTTTATCATTTTTTTTAGACAGATAGAGCTTTCTTTTGGTGGTATTTAATCACCTCTGAGTGTTTTATTTTTTGCTAAACAAACCAAAAACCACTGAAAATTTTGAAAAAAAAAAGTTTTTTCTTAGTTTTTGTTATAAAATATTGTAAATAAGTGATTTTTCTCCTTCACTGATGTGCGCTAATGAGGCTGCAATGATGGGCACTGATAGGCTGCACTGATTAGGAGGCACTGGTAGGTGGCACTGATGGGCACTGACAGGCATCACTAATGGGCACTGAAAGGCAGCACTCATATATGGCACTGATAGGTGGCACTGTTAGGTGGCACTGACTAGCACTGATAGGCGGTACTGACTGGCACTGATGAGCGGCACTGACTGGCAACACTGATGTGGCACTGACTGGAATTGATAGGTGGCACTGACTGGCACTGATAGGTGACACTGAAAGGCAGCACAGATGGGCACTGATATGTGGCATTGATGTGCACTGGTAGGCACTGATATGTAGCATTGATGAGGCACTGGCAGGTGGCACTGCTGGGGCTACACTGATCATTAGGGCACACTGATGTTCAGTGCACATGTCCCCTCTGAGGAATGGCGATTACCGGCTCTCCTCTCCTCTCAAGCTGTCAACGTGACAGCTCGTGAGGAGAAAATTTACATGCGATCAGCTGTGATTGGACACAGCTGATCACATGACTGAGCCGACATTTTTGGCTCTTTCCATTGATCGGTGATCCGCTGTGTCCGAGGGACACAGCGCACCACAAATCGACATTCTGCGTGCCGCCAGAGCGAGAGAACCGCCTTGCGCCCGTCATTACCTTATATGGTGGGTGGGAGGCGGTTAAAGAGAGAGGTTTTCAGGGATCGTCTAAAGGTGGATAGATTAGGAGCTAGCCGGATAGATTGGGGTAGGGAGTTCCATAGGAAGAGAGCGGTTTGGTTGATATTTTGAGACCAGGTTAGTGATGTAGCTGGGGGCAGAGTTGTGGATGGCTTTGTAAGTTGTTAGTATTTTGAATTTTATTTGTTGGGCGAGTGGAAGGATTGGCAGAGAGGGGTAGCAGACACTGAACGGTTGGTAAGGTTGATGAGCCTGGCAGCAGTATTCATGATGCAATACTTAAACGGCTATATCTTCAAGCATAACCTGGACCACTGGACAGTACAAAATTCCATTCTATGACACCCTATACAGACTCCACTCTATATTGGTGTAATAGTATGGCGTTATACTGTACCTGCCTATATAACCTGGTCTCTGTACATTAACATTATATAATATTATTACATATGATAGAGTACTGTACCTCCCTACATAAGCCAGATATCTGTATATAATTGTGTTACGCACCATGCATAGTATTTTAACTCTCTGCATGACCAGACCAAAATATTAAGTGCCCTTTCACAACTAAGCACATACATTATTGTTAATTTTATCACATATTGTAAAGTGTATCGCTGTGAGTTTTACTGCATGTCAACATGTTTTCATTTGCTTAAAAGTGAAATTAGTGGACCTCTTAATGTGAGTGAGAAAAGCAGCTTGGACCAGTGTAATTATGTTTATATGATGCTTGGCCGATGACCCTGGAACCTGAAAATCAGTAAAGTAGACAACGCTACTGCAGTGATTTCCACTTGCTTCCGTCTCCTGCATTGAGGCGGTGATGTCACACTTTCCACCTCATCCAATCAGAATGCTTTTCATTCATTCTGGAAATGCAAATGATTCTTTGAACAGTGTTGATGCCGAGCAGCCGACCTCCTTTGTTCAGAATGTAGCAGGGCAGCTGGGACCCGGAACCAAGTGGAGATCAATGGAGTAGTGGTCTGTACTTCAGTCATTTCCAGCTTCCAGGGCTATCAGCCAGGTATGGTATATGCATAGTTACATTGGTCCAAGATGGATCAATGTATAAAATATCCATAAATGGAATTTTTTGTTAAGCTCAGATTACACAAACAGCTGCGTGAGTGACTTGTACTTCCTCTCATGTCTCCCCTGTTCTGGTCTGCATTTCAAATGATAGAAAGAGAGAATCTGAAAGCAAACAGTTACTGCTGCACTGTCTTTTTAGAAAATCCATAGTGACACCAGCGTCATGAGTCCCGCCGTACTAAATCCTGTGTTAAAAATTTTTTTTAAATCATTATTAAAAAAACTGATGGTTTAAACCATATACAATTTTAAAACATGTAAAAAAAAACCAAAATCATTATAGCTACTTTTTTAAATAACCAGTGCTCAGTCTTCATTTGCCCATGCTGGTCGTTTTGCTCGATGTTTACATACTCGGCTACTGTCGGTAGTCCATCACATGGTTATAATCAGTCTCTCTGCAGATCTGCCAAGCTAATAGGAAACGTATTCTGCTGTGTCTACATCAGTTGTGTTTGAGGAATAAAGAAACTACTGAGATGCTGCAGAATGAGCAGATAACATTTCCAACAGTTTAAAAATAGATCAAACGCAGACTGCACGCTGCAAGCTCGCCTAAACAATAACTGTATGGCCAGAGACTGCATTTCTACAGCACTTACCTCTTTGAACTGCAAATGAAATTTGACATTTCAACATTTGTCTGATGTGTGTTATTTTTTAATTTTTTTTTTTTTTTTTAACAAAGGGCCCTAGCTGGAAATGTATGGCATGAAGAAATTCAGCTTAAACGATTACTGTCTATAGACCACTGTTCGGTGTTACTGATACAATACAGTGCATGTGCATACACAGGTCAAGGGAAGCCAGTACACTATCCAGACCAAGGTGACAGGTTCTCTCCCCATCTACTGATACTTGCCTGCATCACCACCTCTCCTAAATAGCTTGTGAAATTGCCAGTCACCAAACCCCAAACACTGTCGCCTGGGTGGAGAAGACTAACACTGACGTACAAAGCCATCCACCATACTGCCCCGAACTACATCACTGACCTAATATCCAAGTACCACCCAGCACGCACACTCCGCTCCTCACAAGACCTCCTTCTCTCCAGTTCCCTGGTCTCCTCCTCCCATGCCCATCTCCAGGACTTCTCCAGGGTGTCACCCATCCTCTGGAACTCCCTGCCCCAACCCATCAGATTATCACCTACTCACCTCTCCTTTAGGCGCACCCTGAAAACCCATCTCTTCAGGGAATCCTACCCCACCCCCTGCTAACTTGCTGACCTCCTCCACTCTTCCTACCACTCCATCCCCCACAGCTATCTCCTCCTGTGCCACCATCCCCTCCCTCCTAGATTGTAAGCTCGAAAGAGCAGGACCCTCGATCCCCTCATGTTTTGCATTGTATTGTTATTGTTCTGTCACATGTTCTGTCCCCCTTTGTAATGTGCAGCGCTGAGCGAACCATTGGCGCTTTATAAATACTGTATAATAATAATAATAATTACCAAGTGTACACCAGGATTAGGCTTTGGGCCCATTCACACTAAAGGGATCTGTTGTGGTGCATTAACATCTGTTAATGGAATGCATTAATGTGCATTGTCAAGGCAGCCCTTTCATTCTGAATGGGCTGCCAAGGCACCACAACAGATGATGTGCATGACCCTTTTTTTCAAGGAAGAGAAGTAGGGCCAATTCTCTTTTATCCCTACTTTTCCTGTAGGTCACAGGAGTGCACCTTTTTCAGAAAAAAAATGCATATATATGTCCAGAAAAAAATGTAAATTTATTGTTTGCAAATGAACCAGTGGATTGCAAGTGCAATGCCAGGCTCATGCAGACTCTTCCTGCAGTTCTATAACTGGACAGAGATACAGGCTTTCAGTTGAGAGCTGGAGGAAGTGTCAATGTACTATGAGTGCGGTGATCATCACCCTTGCGTTCCATTGAGAACTACAAGTCTGTCTGCTGCGGTGGCAGATGGGTCTTGTACTTCGTACATGGAGAGACATCTATAAATAAATTACATAGTTGGCAGGTGCAACCACATCAATTTCATTGAGGGTAGGGCAGCCGCATGGCACCATGATATGTTGCACCCTAAATAAGGGGGCAACATGGTTCTAAAGCTATATATTACACAAAATAGCAGGAGCGCTGCCTCAATGTATGTTATATGACATGCAAACATGCTTAAATAATTAACACATAACAATAAATGGTGAAATAAAGTTCCAAATGTGAAATCAAGTGAACAAAAATCCCTTTCACATCCAGAAGGTGATAAGTGCTCTGTGCTCCCCGCCTGTGTGCCCCCTCACTCACCAACTTTAATGGACTCGTATAGTGAAATAAGAGTCTTTCACGCTTTTGGTGGGCATAGGAAGTAATGCTGGAGCTTGTAGTCCTCCTGATTAAATGTTGCTTGTCATTCCCAGTGATTCAAATGTAGAGCCGATAGATATATACTTGTAAGGAATGTACACAGAATTACACTTTTTTGGATGCCTCTCTCCATTCCTTACATGTGTATATCTATCGGCACTACATTTGAATCACTGGGAATGACAAGCAACATTTAATCAGGAGGACTACAAGCTCCATCATGACTTCCTATTCCCCACAAAAAGTGTGACTCATATTTCACCATAAGAGTGCATTAAAGTTGGTGAGTGAGGGGCACACAGGCGGGGAGCACAGAGCACTTATCACCTTCTGGATGTGAAAGGGATTTTTGTTCACTTTATTTCACATTTGGGACTTTAATTCACTATTTATTGTTGTGTTCATTATTATAGCATGTTTTTCATGTCATATAACATACATTGAGGCAGCGCTCCTGCTATTTTGTGTATTATGTTGTTAAGGTTGTACCTTTATAGGAGCAGAAGCCCAGTTATTGTTGAATATTGAGTGTGCACTATTGATTGGTGTGTCCTAAGCGCAGGTGATCATTATCTATCATGGTTCTAAAGTTGCAGTTTTTATTTAGTCCTCATTCACACTGGACGTTTTTACAGCGGCTGTTTTTGGCTTTTGACATTTTTTTTCTACAGCTAGTAAACCCCCAGCATGTTATCCTATGTGTCCATGCACACATAGACTGTAATCAAGTTTTTTGGCTACAAGAAACACTGGACTAGTGGGTTTCGAGAGGAGTTTTTTAGCTGTAAAAATGCTCTAATGCAGCAAACCGGCTTCTTTGGACTTTTTTTGTCCAAAAAAATATTTTTTGGGTTAAAAAAATGCTAAAAAAAAGCAAACGCTGGAAAACGGCTCTAAATACTAATGCAAAAACGCTAAAAAAAAAGCTGAACAACTCACATTTTTAAAGTGACTTCACACAGCTAACATTACCAGCGTTATCAAAACATCCCGTGTGCATGAGGACTTAAAGCTTAATTCCAAGGAGAAGCAACATTATGCAAATTTCAGATATAAAGGAGGGTTTCTATTCATGTCCAGCTAGTCCTGTAATTTTCATAACCTGGCCACTTGACTTTCCTTTGCTGAAGTTAAAGCGATTGTAAAGTATCAATTAAAAAAAAAAATATGTAAGACTTACCTGTTCTATACAGTGGTATTGCACAGAGCAGCCCCAATCCCCAATTTGGGGTCCCCCATTGGCATTCCTGGTTCCTCCCCTTCCCGCTGAGTGCTATGAGCAAGTCGCTCCCAAGCTGGCTCTGTAACCATTGATACACTTAGCGTGGCTTGGCCCCACCTCTGCTCCCTCCTCACTAGCTGTGATTGACAGCAGTTGGAGCCAGTAGCTCCCGCTACTGTCTCTGAGCCATTGAGGAGGGAGAGAGCGGCTCCCTCCTCACTAGCTATGATTGGCAGCAGTTGGAGCTAGTAGTTCCCATTACTGTCTCTGAGCCATTGAGGAGGGAGAGAGCGGCTCCCTCCTCACTAGCTGTGATTGGCAGCAGTTGGAGCCAGTAGCTCCCGTTACTGTCTCTGAGCCATTGAGGCGGGAGAGAGTGGAAAGAGCCTGCATAGCACTGGATCAAGATGAAGAATGCGTTAACCTTCCTGGCGGTAATCCCGAGTGTGGCTCAGGGTTCATTTCAGTAGCAAAAGCGGTAATTCTGAGCAACACTTGGGATTACACTGCAGCGATCCCTCGAGCCTTACCTTGTCCTGCGATCCTGTGAGATCCTCCCGTTGTGTCACTCAGTCATGCCAGCATCCGTCTTCCGGGTTCCGTTCCCTGTGAGCATCGGAACGTTCGGCGGGAGATTCAAAAAAGTAAAAATTTTACATACACACAATACATTGTAATCTGTTGGTATCACATTACTGTATCAAACCATTTCACCTAAATTGTGTCCCTAGTGCTTTGCCCTGTGCCCTACCTGCACTTTTACCATTCTTTCTGCCTGGAAACTGAGAAACGTCCATGTCATCCAAAAAGCGTCCCTTTAGGTCAAAAGTGGTTTTAGACCGGCTAGAGAACAGTGATAGTAAATTAGAACCACTTGCAGAATTGAGTGATAATGATTCGTGGGGAAATTCGTCATCAGACACTGAAAACGATTTTGCGACTTTGCTCAGTGATGTGCGAACTTGGCGCTATATTTCAAATTTCAGTGTTTTTGGTTTGATTACATTATTGAATTAAATGTATTATTATATTATTATTTTTTATAATTATTTATTATATTATAATTTATGATTTCGGATTTCAAACTTTATCATACCCGGGATGTTTACTAGACTCTTGTTTGGACAGATTTAAGTGAGTTATTCCTAAGAATTACAGGCCTACAATATAAAACGACAAATTTCCATGCAAAAAAAAGTTCCTCTTTGACACTCAAAAATATTGATTAGTTAGACCGCCAGGGAGGTTAAGGTAAAAACCTCTGGCCTTTAGAACCACTTTAAGCAATAAAGTTTAGGCCACCTATCTACCCCTTCTGTGTGATTGGACAGTGAAGTATTAGCAGCCGCTCACACCTATGCTCATTATACTCTCCCCTCTTGTCAGCACATGTACTGGCAGCATCCCTGATTGGCTCATAGTATTGCCCCACCCTCTTCCAGTCTTAGAGCTGCTGTACAGAGGGTTACAGCAGGCTTAGGGCCAGTTCACACTACTGCGTTTCAGTTGCTATTTTCTGCAAATGCACAGAAAGTAGGCTATATGGTTGTCAATGTCATAGTTCACATCAGTGCTTGCAGTTCCACTGCGTTCCGGATGCAGGAAAAAAAAGTAGAACAGGCTGCATTTTTCCTGCACAGAACTGTACTGGAATGTGGTAAAACACACCGAAATGCACCAAAACGCACTGGAACACACATGTCCCTATTTAACCATTAGCCGCCCGGCCTATAGCCATTTGGCGGCCGCAAAAATGCTTTAGCTTTCCGGGTGCATGCCATTTGGCGTCCTCCCGCACATGCGCAGTTCGCGCGGTTGCAGAGCCGCGCGGCGGCGCGATCTGTCACCGGCCGTGTACCTCGGACACGGCCGATGACAGATCTGAGTACCGGCCCCCGTTGCCGGTACCATATGACCAATCACAGCAGGTCATATGACAGTTGTATACAATGGATGGCTTCATTCATGCCATCCATTGTACACTAGTGCCTAGCTGTGAATGGTCACAGCAGGTCACATGCAAATGTCATGTGATTAGCTGTGGCCAAATCACAGCTAAGCACAAAAAAGAAAAAACAAACCTGAATGAATCGATTTCATTCAGGTAAAGGCTTATAGCAAAGTAATTCTTTGCTATAAGCAAATTGTGTAAAAAAAAAAAAATACTGATCACTTCCCCAAAGTAGTACAATGTTACTATGGTAACATTGTACTACTTTGGTCATAGTAAAATATGAAAAATCATTAAAAAAAAAAAAATGTAATAAAAAATTAAAAATAATAAAAAAAATTAAAAAAATATATATATTTTTTTTTCATACTGTCACCAGTCAGTGTCCCCGTTCACCGCCATGCCAGTTATATGATGACGCTGTACTGCACTGGTGACAGTATGTAAAAAAAAAAATAGTGAAAATAATTTTTTTAATTTTTTCATTTTCCGAAAAAAATACAAAAAAAATACAACTTCAAAAAACTCGCCATTCCTCTTATGAAGTACGTCGGACTGTCTACTCTGCAAAAAGGGGTAATTTGGGGAATATCTGTACTATTCTGACATTCTTGGACCTCAAGAAATTAGATTGGCTGTCAGTACTTCAGGATTGATCAATATTCAGATCTATACCATAGTTTGTGAACTCTATAACTTTCCTACAAACTAAATAATACATCCCAATTTGGGTTATTTTCACCAAAGACATGTAGCAGAATACATCTTGGCCTAAATTTATGAAGAACAATTATTTATTTGTAAACTTTTATAACAGAAACAAAGAAAAATGTGTTTTTTTTTCACAATTTTTGGTCTTTTTTTGTTAATTTAGCAAAAAATAAAAACCCCAGCGATGATTAAATACCACCAAAAGAAAGCTCTAGTTGTATGAAGAAAATGATAAAATTTTAGTTTGGGTACAATGTTGTATGAGCGCGCAATTGTCATTCAAAGTGTGAGAGCGCTGAAACCTAAAAATTGGCCTGGGCAGGAAGGTGTAAAATTGCCCGGTATTGAAAAATGGTTAACTTGAAGAAAAAGAGAACACATCAAAAACGCACTGGAACACGTCAAAAACATAGCGGAACGTGCCAAAAACGCATTAAAAATGCTCATGCAGGAATGCATCTGGACTGCGTTTCTATAGTGTGAACCGGCCCTAAAACCAAGACACATTCAGGTACACTAGCTTCATCTAAACATACACTTCATTATCTTTTAAAAGAATAGTTCAGTTTTACCAAAAAACTGCCTATGCAGATAAGGGGTGTCTGTAGATAAAAACAAATTGTGCGGCTCTGACTAAAGTTGAATAATACCCTTGCTATAGGCGTAGGCCATTTATGTACCTCATGTAGCCTGACTGTAATACTCCCAGGGCGTTGCAAAGTGAGGCCTAGTCATTGCTGGTCACCTCCACCATCACAGGAGTGAGCTCTCAGACACTGAACTCAGAGCTACTGTATCGGGGAAGAAGACACATGCGAGGGGGTTTGAATCAGAGAAAAAGCTCACGCCTGTGATGGTGAAGGTGAGCAGGAATGACTAGGCCTCACTAAGCAACGTCCTGGGAGTATTCCAGCCAGGCTTCATGAGGTAGGTAAATGGCCTACACCTATATCAAGGACATTATTCAACTTTAGTCAGAGACACACAGTTTGTTTTTATCCACAGACGCCGCTTACCTGCATTATTATTATTATTATACAGGATTTATATAGCGCCAACAGTGTGCTCAGCGCTTTACGATATAAAGGGAGACAATACAGCAACAATACAGTTCAATACAAGAGGGTTAGGAGGACCCTGCTCCTTGGAGCTTACAAACTAGGAGATAGGCAGTTCTATGGTGAGGGTGAAGAATCGCTTTAAGTGAACCAATAGCTGCATTATTTTGTGTTTTTTTTTTTTTTTTCTTCATATATGCTCAGAGTTCATCTGGAAGTCTTTTAATTCCATTTTGTTAAGCCATCCCAAATCCAAAAAATTAGATATTTCACTATTGTTACTGCGTTTTGGTTCCTAGCAGAATCCTTCCGTTCACAGAAAATATACAGAATCCCTTTTCTTCTCTTTGTATGCGTTTCACGTGACAGATCTGGAAGGATAGGAATATTGTGCACTGCAGGCACACAGTAAACCGTTTGTATTTAAATGTGGCTAATCAAGTGCAGCCCCTGTTAGTCTTTGATGTCAGAGAATGACATTTGTCCTTATATTCTCTAATTATATCAGTTGCCCACACACAACGCCGTGGCCTTTTTATCTCCGGATGATGCTTTGATACGACAAGGCTTTTATTCTGCGTTTTGATATTACTCAGATTTATGGTGCTTTGCATGCTTTATATAACACAGCGTGATTCATATTCACGTTGGCGCGATGTCAGCGCAGCAAGATCATTATTGTGTGCTAATTACAGTTTTAATTAAAACACAAAGGGCAAGAAGATCAAGAGGAGCACTCAAGAGGCTGTAAGGGGTCTAAGAATAGAGAAAAAATGGAAAGCAGCTCTTTAACTTCTAATGAACCAGAGAGGTGCATTTGGGAAGGACTTTTCACTGCATGGGCTTAATGTAGATGCAGATCCAGTTTTTTTGTCATAATAATAAAATATTTGTTTCACTTTTTTTAACCTTTGTTGTTGCTCACCAATGCTCCTCTAGCCTCTTTGCAGCCACTTCATGTTTATCTGTACCCCAGGGATGACTGCTTGGCAGTTCTCTGAGCATGTTTTCTGATGGTGACGACAGAGGACCATACCTGTGTAATATGTGTTGAAAGGACCACTTGTAGTCTGCGTTGGAAGCACATATAAAATGGTCACAAAGCAGGTGTGCAGCTGAGTAACAGGCGCAGAATATTTGCATCCTCCAACAGGATGCCCGAACAAGAACTGTAATGGCAGGATCTTCAGGTCGTATTTTAGTGAACACCGTGGATTTAAAAATATTGAATTACTTTCTTTAAAATGAAACTACATTACTATGTTAAAGTTTTAATGAAATGTTAGTGATCAAGTTTACATCTCTCTTAAGGCTCTTTTATAGGGGTAGCAGGGCCTGCCGCCCTCTGAAGACCGATTCACAGTGGATTCTTCTGAATGTCTTTTTTTTTATTGATCCCAAGGAAAATGTATTCAAAGAACAGCACCGCAACCACAAGTGAGGCATTTGCCTTGCAGTTTCAGCACACTCCCATTAATTTATTGGGTAGGTTTGCCAGGTGTTGTCGCCTGGCAAATTCTGCTTGCTAAGTTAAAACTGCCGCAAAGCATAGTGCTGCGTCACGTGTACAGCCCCAGTATTTAGAAATGATTATATAGAGTGCAAAAAGGCAACCCACAATATGACCAAAATTGGTCAAGGCAGGTGTGGACCTCTCTTTGCAACTTTGCATGAATAGAGTAACCAGATGTCACAGGTTCCCGGGGACAGTCCCCAATTTTGTCCCCGGTTAAATGAACGTGTCCCTGATTTCTTTCCAGCTTTAACAATGGTGTTTCCAGCCTGGGCAGCTGCGGAGTCATTGGTCTTAGCAACATTTCTGTGATTTTTCTAAATGCCAAATGAAGCTCCAACGCACATACGTTGCAGAGCACTACAACGCACAGTAATAGACTGTGATGCATTGCATTACCAAAATGATGCATGTCCAATTTTGACCACATTAATGCATGAAAAAAAGGCAACGCACCAGGGCACCAAGGTCTAAATGGTTAATATACCCTCACCGGCCACTTTATTAGGTACACCTGTTCAGTTACTTGGTAACACAAATTGCTAATCAGCCAATCACACAACAGCAACTCGATGCATTTAGGCATCTAGATGTGGTGAAGACAACTTGCTGAAGTTGAAACAGAGCATCAGAATGGGAAAGAAAGGGGATTTAAGTGATGTTTAACATGACATGGTTGTTGGCGCCAGAGTGGCTGGTCTGAGTATTTCAAAAACCACTGGTCTATTGGGATTTTCACGAACAACCATCTCTAGGGTTTACAGAGAATTGTCCGAAAAAGAGAAAATATCCAGTGAGCGGCAGTTGTGTGGATGAAAATGCCTTGTTGATATCAGAGGTTAGAGGAGAATGGGCAGACTGGTTGCTGCGACATTCAGATGGTAGGGTAAGAATTTGATGTAAACAACATGAAAGCATGGATCCATCCTGCCTTGTATCAATAGCTCAGGCTTGTGGTGGTGTAACAGTGAGGCTCCCAGATGGAAATTAGGGTCCACTTGGGAGAAACAATGCAATAATTACAACACATTTCATGGGCATCCACCTCCACTTCCTCAGGTTGTGTGAAACTATAAGATACAGGCAGAATTCATTTTGACCATATCCTATCAATGGCAAAGCGATCAGTCTGTCCCCGCATGCCAAGGTGCTAGGTTTAATCTTGGACTCTGAACTCTCCTTTCGGCCCCACATCCAATCACTCTCCAAAGCTTGCCGTCTCAATCTCTGCAACATTTCCAAAATACGCCCCTTCCTAATCAATGACCCCACAAAACTTCTAATTCACTCCCTGGTTATCTCTCGACTACTGCAACTCCCTCATTGGATTACCTTTACATAGACTACCCCGCAGTCAGTCCATCGTGAATATTGCCGCCAGTCTCATTCAAATCATGGACCATGCAGTGTCTGCTACATCTCTCTGCCAATCCCTCCACTGTCATCCACTCACCCAACAAATTAAATTAAAATTACTAACAGTAAATACAAAGCCATCCACAACTTGGCCCCCAGCTGCATAACTAGCCTAGTGTCAAAATACCAAACTAATCATTCTCTTTGTTTGTCCCAAGACCTTCTACTTTCTAGTTCCCTTATCACCTCCTCCCGTGCTTGCCTCTAGGACTTATCCAAAGCCTCTCCCATCCTGCAGAACTTCCTACCCCAATCTGTCTGACTATCTCCTAATCTATCAACTTTTAGGTGACCCCTGAAAGCTCTTCTCTTCATAGAAGACCTATCCCACCTCCATCTAACAACTGTACTTTCTCCATCAGCTTATCTCCCACAGTTATTACCTTTTGTGTCACTTGACCCAACCATTTATATTGTAAAATCTAATGAGCAGGACCTTCTGATTCCTCTTGTATTGAATTCCATTGTAACTGTACTGTCTGCCCTCATGTTGCAATGCGCTGTGCAAACTGTTGCCGCTATATAAATCTTGTTTAATAATACTAATCCACATCACACCTCTTTAAATGGTATCTATCTGTTTAAAACTTCATGTGCCAGACCTGAACGTGAACTGTCTGTGTTACATGGAAAAAGCCAGATTGCGCCAATGGGAGGTTGAGAAAAAAAGAAAAAAAATTAGCTGAAGATGGTTTATTTAGATCTAAGATTCATCTCTTTAGCCTATTACCATTAGCCCACATCAGACCACATTGATATAATTTGCTGTTTCTGCACCCAGTTTTTAGAATAAAATGTCCTTGTGTGTTTGTTTTAGCAGTTAGACCATCACACGCTTGGCTTAGTCCCTAATTCTTACAAGTAAATTATCCGAAATAATTTATGATTCTGCAGGCAGTCATAGATCACAACCAAATCATCAATTTCTCTGAACTACACCTTAGACCTGCGCATTTTTCATTCACTCGTCACGCTAGCCTCAGCACCAAATTCCCTTTCGCCGGTCTACCAGCATTGCTGCTGTTGCTTTAAACAAAACCTGACTATTTCAACGTTCCTAATGTGATAATTTTAGAGGGAAAATTTCCTGGCAGACATAGGTGTTCAGATCTCCCGAGCCGTAAAATATAAATCAGCCTCGAAGCGGGGAGAGATTTTCACATGTGCACCTACCTCCTTGTGGTAATTGTACAATTTACAGCTTCTGTTGGAAATCTGTTTTATTTGATATCCCCAGAAGCGACCTCTAACTTTTTTTTTTTTTTTTTTTAATCCGTTGGCCAAAAAAAATTTCCAAAACAAAGAGGGGGACCACCCATCCAGAATCCAAACTTTCTGTGTGAGCCGGGCTCCATCCCACCAAGTATAAGCTGGAGAGGATTGCTGAATATCACCTTCCAGTGTTGCCACAGGGAGCAATTGCTTTCCAGATTAAGGAAAGGTGTTAAAATAAATTGAGACATAAATCTAACATGTTATAATATACATCTTGATGTTTGAAACAGGATGGGCTCCAGTGGAGGTTGGGTTGGCAGGGAAAGTGCTAGCACAGGTGATAATAGAGAATTTAATGGTGTCCGATGCACAGAGACTTCACTTCAACTGAACAGTCATAGGATTTACTATAACATAATAGGGCTGGAGGTCCTGAAAGCCCTGTGTAAGCAGTTTATCCACATCTAATAAAGGAAACCTACAACCTGGGCAGAAATTGGCAATAATCATACATAGTCTCAGGTTATGTGCACGGCTCTGAGGCTTGGTTCACATATGTGCGGGTGGTACCGCTGCGGATCCGCACGAAAATCCGTGCAGCCGCACCACCCACACAGAGGAATGTGCACCCGTGGGCGGGTGCCAATAGTTCTAATGGCACGCTGCCTGCACTGGAAAACGCAACTGTATTGGGAACCGAGGTTCCCGCGCGGGCTGCGTTTTCAAAAGAAGTGCAGGGACTTCTTCCCTGCGTGTCACTGGGCACGGGAGTACATTCAAATGAATGGGCTCTCGTGCCCTTTGCAAAACACGGCCCGCATGGCCACATATATGTGAATCGGGTAATTGTAGGCTGTAGATAGAGACATGAGGGACTGGTTCAGTGCTGAAAATACACATCTGAAAGCTACACCATTCTACGAAGGTGTGTTGCGGTGCTATTCAAAATGAATGTATCCACAATGCACCACACTTAAAGGGTAACTCCACTTTCAGGGAAAACAAAATAGTAAATATAAAAAAAAAAGGTTGGTATGTTGGAGTACCCGGAGGAAACACGCACAGTTTAGGGCAGAGGTACTTAATACCTGACCCGTGACCTCAAACCAGGGAAGCGCATGCTCGGGGTCGGAAACTCATTGATTGCAATTTGGGCTTGCAGGTGCCACATAAGCTGATACTGCCTTTGTAGCACAGGCTCATGAGTGATACTAACTGCACTTCGCCTGGGACCTTTCTAGCAGCCTGGAGAGTGATGCCACCAGAAACTGGAAGAGGAAGAAGAAGGCCACTATATTAAAAAAGAAGTATGGACTTTGAAAAAAAAACATTTATACTCAACTAGTTGGATGTGGCATCAATCTGATGCTGCATCTGTCCCCCACTGGCTCTGCACAAAGAACTGAGTGATTAAAGAGCGCTTATCGCTCAGTTCTCCCCTCCGCTCTGAGCAGAGAGCCGTGACTGTCAGTCTCCAGCGCTCTGCTCTGCCTCTCCAGCGCTTACTGGAGTGCTGGGCTGTGGAGGGGACTGGCTTAGGCTCTCAACGGGTCGTTGAGAGGCTAGAGCCAGGTGCTGGTCCAGGCTACTGGGTGGATCACGATCATAGCTGGGATATTTTCAGAGCCTGGACCGGGCCTGTGATGTCAGCCAACAGACTTTAGGTCAGGAGGGGTGGTGGGGCAGCATATACAGGAACCAGTCCTCTCCAGTTTCCTCCTGCAAGTGCTAAAAGCCGTTTTGTTGCTGGCATTTAGCGGCTGCAGTAGGAAAATGTTCATTATGCTATTCAAAACAAAAACAATAAAATTCTGAACCATTTCATTTCATTGTGGCCCGTGACCGGTTACCAAATCATTTAAGTGGCTCTCACTCCACAAAAGGGTGAGCAGCCCTGATTTAGTGCGACACAGCTTTAGTCCCTGCATACAAGGATGGCTCCATAGGATGCTGAAAGAGAAAATCAGCCACGTTGAAACAGGGGCAGTGGTATGGCAACAACTTAAACTGAAACATAGGCAAGGATTAAAGGTAAAGAAGCTGCATAGTCACCGATTCTCTGCCTTTTGGCTAAGATCAAGTGTAGAAGCTGCATAGTCAGTAAATAATTACATCAGCTGCTGAAATCACTTACAAAACTGAGAGTTTAATATCACTTTAAGGAGTTGTGATCCTCATTCACATTAAGGTTCTAAGTCTGCAATGGCAAGTATCGATGCAAAGACACAGTCAGGCAACGAATGTTTTTAGGAGAAGGGCAACAATGGCAGCCTCCGTACCTCTGACAAAGTCACTTTCAGAAAGCATACAAGTGGCACTTGGCAGTATACTTATGTGGAATTCATGGACAGAAAATATGTATATTTATATATTGGCAACTCCTAAAGCCCTGACATTTGTTCATGAATGTTTTCATGTAATCCATGCTCTAGTTTTTGTTTAGTGGCCCTTTAAATAAACCTGATCTTTGTGCCGCCTTTGCTCAGCTCTTTCTCATATTTTAGACCTGCCGTGATAATTAATTGCAGATTGTCTCTTCTATTTGCAGAGCGCCTACCGCAGGACCGGGGTGCCCTTTTTAGCCTGTTAGCACGGATGGAGAGAAAGGAAGCGGAAAACACAGCGAGGTTATTTTAAGGTGATCCCGTCCACGTTAGAAGGGAAGCGACTGATCCCCCTCGAGTGAGTGGGCCGATTGTTGTGACTATAAACTGACTGCATGTCTCATTCTGCAGCCCCCTCAATCGTTCTTCTTGTTTACTAGTTGGAACGCTGGCCTAATTAATGGCAGGATGTTT
The DNA here is from genome assembly GCF_062004578.1 of Staurois parvus. Taxonomy (NCBI): domain Eukaryota; kingdom Metazoa; phylum Chordata; class Amphibia; order Anura; family Ranidae; genus Staurois; species Staurois parvus. The sequence goes on along the minus strand of NW_028318186.1, from coordinate 7,871,026 downwards.
GGGATGGAGTGTGGGCGGAGGAGGACGCACATCACACAGCTCTGTCACTGGGAGTGAGATGACTGCCATCAGTGGCCCACACATTCTAAGGGCTGGATCATCTCTGCTGCTAGGTGGAGCCTGTTTGCAAAGACCGGGATGCAAAGGAATGATGCTGGCCTGCGCTCTTTTTTTCTTAGTGCAAACAAAAGACATCTCCTTTACTATATTACTTAAAGTGGCAGACTTAGAAAAAGATTTGGAGCAAGCGACAGGTTCTCTTGTAAGAAAACTACTCAGCCAACTTTACTTGCCATCTATGAGCTCCCCCATCCCTCTGAGTCAGGAGTCCAAACCTTGCAATGGCGTTGGAGCTTACACAGGGTTAACTTCTTACTGCTCCATGTCATGTGACAGCATTTGAGCCTGGTAATTGGCTGTTTAGGTCCCAGTACTGGATCCTGAAAGATGATCACATACTCCTCCATACCCTAAAGTGCTAGGGATTTACCAGAGGGCTCCAACAGCGCACCAGGGACAGGGTTAGGAGTGCAAGGGTGTTTCTTAAAAGAGAATCTGTCACTCTGTCTTGGCCAAAGTTAAGCTTCACAGCAAGTGCTGATTGGCTGCTATGGATTGGTGGAGGTGGTTGCATAGCTCCTTGACGGAGGTCTTTGTGTGCTGTGTACTCAGCACTGGGCATTCTGCAAGCACTACACAAAATAACTGAGGATGACACAAGGACATATACTTTTAGGCTCCAAGCACACTAGTGTTTTTTTAAGCTTCTATAAGCGGTTACCAGCTATTTTTTTTCTGTTCTTAGAAGCTAAAAAGTGTTATCCTATGTGTCCATGCACATTATTTGAGGCTAGTAGCTTTTTTCCAGCTTCAGGGATTAGGAGCAGAAAAAAAAACACTACTAAAATGCGCATAACAGATTTTACTATCTTTTTTCATGTACTGTAAAAACACTAATAAAATGCTAATGCTTTTTCATCCAGCTTTTTTTTTTCCTAGCGTTTTATGGAGCTTATAACTTCCATTTTGCTTGAGGTGATTGTAGCCATATTAGTGCATTTGCAACAGAAACAATTGAGTACTGTCTGTGTTACTTTTTTTATCTGCACTAACATACAATTTTGAGGACAAGCTTTCGGGGTATGTCCCCTTTTTCAGGTCCAATCAGTACTGCTTGAACCTGAAGAGGGGACATTACCCGAAAGCTTGTCCTCAAAATTGTATGTTAGTGCAGATAAAAAAAGTATCACGGACAGTACTCAATTGTTTGTGGAGCTTTTAAAAAACACTAGTGTGCATGGAGCCTAAAGCCCAAATCCAGGCAAATAAAAACGATCCCTTGTAGTGGGACTGCGCCCGCACTGCCAGGGTTAATCACTGTTTTGTTTAGTGGAGAGGAGAAACAGTATCACTTACCTAATCCTCAGCTTTCCCGACATACAGCACCCCCCACAATCTGGTGGTGGACTACTCCTTGGCATCCTCACATCCAGTGCAAGACTATGAACCTTGCTCTGGTCTTGATGACATCAGGACTCTAGACCGGTGGAGGCTGGGGATGCAGACACTGCGGGAGGATCAGGTAAGTAAACCTCCTTTTATTGTTCCCCTAGACTTAAATGGGCACTTAACCTTTTCAGTATGAGCAAAACCTCACTGCAAGGGATAATTTATTTGCCCAGAGTAATCTGCAGTGCATTTACCACTTACTGTGTAAAAGCAGAAGTAAACCGCCATGACAAAAAAAAAATGGAGGCCCCCTAAGGAGATTTTTTGCTATAATGCGCCAGTAGTATGAACAACATATTAGCACATTATGGTACACTTGCCTAGCAAGTGATCCCTCTAGTGCTGTACTGTCAGTGTTCCCCTTCGGTGCTGGTGCTTCCATCTTCGCCTGGTCTTCTGCTGGCATCCTTGGCCTCTTGGTGAGTTGGGCTGGGAAGACAAACTAAAACTGTGCATGCGCAGCTCAGCATACACCTAAAAAGCACGCCTCTCTGTGATTTAAAAAAAAAAAATGACTTTACCTTTTAAGGCAGCCCACTCATTTGAATGAACTGCCTAATGCACCTAAAATGATGCATGTAACATTGTTGGCAGTGCACCACAAGACATGTTAGTGCTGCTCACTACTATGCATGTCCATCACAAGGAACATTGGGTTGCCACCACACATAATGTGCTCTGATGCAAAGCAACAATGTGAATCCGGCCTCAATGAAAAGGGAATACGTCTGCCACTGCTGACCTCCTTATAAATACTATTTCACTGGCTGCCTTTGGTTTCAATACTTTGAGTCCCTGACCTGGAACAAGCATGCAAATTATAACCTAAGAACTAGTGATCTGTTTAGCTGTTCCAAGTCATTCCCTCGGAAATAATTACTGCCATTTTCAAAAGGAGAGGCCAGCATTAGCAGCCTCTATATTATCCCAATACAGGTTTCCTCTAATCAAGATCTTGTTTATATTCTGGCCAAGAAGCAGGTTCAGCATTTTAGTGTTGTAGCTCTCAGGTGCATATGCACACATATTAATGTTAGCAGTTCTTTGTGATATGTCCTCCTCCTCCTCCTCAGCATATCCTAACCTAGAATAAAGAATAAAAGACATCCCAGTCTCAGTATTCTGTGGGATCTTACCCTGCTTTGTAACATACATACATGAGATAATAGCTATTATGAGTTCCGATACATTGAGGTGTATCTGAGCAAAAAAAAAGAAATCTGCGTAGTTGTTCAGCCATTGAAGCTTCATGTAAATTCATTCTGTGTGAAAGTGGCAAAGTTGAATGTTAGACTATATTTTCTGCAGATCGAATGTTATTCAATAAAAAGGAAAACAGTGTGACTGGGGAAAATACTGCATCATGGCCACTAGATGAAGCAGAGGAGCATGCTTATTCCCTGATACTCACATCACTCGCATCTATTGACCATAATGGTGTACTTCACACAGAACAAATTTATATGCAGTTTTAAGGGATGAATAGCTCTGCGCATTTTTTATGAATACACTCAATAGTTTGCCCTGTGCTAGATGTGCAATGTTCACTCTTTTCACAGATATGACCGGCATGGTTGTGTCGAGCTCTAAGACTGTCACAGCTCCAAGCTGCTAAGCTCCTAATTTCATTCGGCCCAACATTAATAACCAGAGAAGAACAATGCATTCATCCATAAAAGAAATGTTGTTGATCCGTTAATAAACTTCACTTTTGCATCTTTGTAAGTCACACAATCGTTTTAATGTGTTCACTTTTGGTGAGGTAACAATTGTAAATGTGTATGATGTTTTTTTGTATGATGTGTACTACCATTAAACATTGCCACAAACTTTGGCTTCCTGTTTCTTTTGATCTCTTCCTAACCCTTTATTCTGACTCCAACTGTTGTATTACTGACTTATCCCTTGCTGAGACTTCTGCTCTCTGTGATTGTATCTGCTTGTATAGGCCAGGCATAGTCTTTATCAGATAGCTGAACTCACCAAATACCATTTATCCTCCAGGGAGATATTCATTGGATGCAGCAGACAACAAGATGTAGCAGATGATTGAAAAGATGGTATTTGCAGTTCAGAACATAGTATTGTTCCTGGATGCAAGCAGATTACATGCGGCCTAGAGACTAGCAGCTGTATTCATCCCAATAAAGACAGAGTGAAAAAGGAAATACATCACAAGTGGGAGGGAACACAAGGATGGAGGATAGAAAAATATGGTGCAATAACCAAAATGACCACTAGATGGCAGTATATCACCAAGCATACTTAGGTTAATAAACAATGGCTTAGAAAAATTACCTATATCAATTCTCAATTTACTGTAATAAGAACATTAACCATGACTATGCATTGTATTATATGTTCATACAACAAGTGTAAGAGCACACCCTTTCATCGGCAAAATTCTTCTCACAATAATATGTACATAGCATCGCAAATCATCTTTTACTAACAGAAATTTGGCATCTTGTTGGTTGCTATAGCATACTTCCCAACCTTTTGAGATGGGAAGGAGGGACACCTATTAGCAAATGTATGTAGGCATAGGACACACCCCCTGCCACGCCCCCTCAAAGTAGAATTATACAAAAACAAAATTAGTTAAACCCACGAGTGTTTTTTTTTTACTACTACTATTCTTTTTTACTGGCTTTTGAAATGTACAAATGCAACAATTTAGAAACTGGATGAAAGGTTGAACACTGTGAAATACTTTTTGAAAGATAAATAGCGCATTTTATACACAACTGTATAAATCAGAACGAGATGATGGTCAAATGAAGAGGAAAGAGGGACAGAGGGACTTTGTTCCAAATCAGGGACAGTTGGGAGGTATGCTATAGTTTAATAAATTCTGCCAGAGTCAGATAGAGCTCAGGAGTAGAATTATATTTTAGTTAAAATCTGCATATATTTTGCCTTCCCTGGTTCCTCCTCTTCTCCCTCATCATGTTACTAATGACATTTTTAAATAAAATCTTTCTGCTTTTATTTCACGCCTTATTTTAGACTCAATTACCTCATCACTGGGTCTCTGTGCTTCTCTATGCAATGAAAGATGATAATGAGGGCCTGGCAGGGTGCTGTACACAGTTTCCTGAAAACATCACAGCACCCTGCCTTAGTACTCCTCTCGAGAGCCCTCTGCCCTCATACAGGCAGTGGGCTGGCTCTTAGGAGGAATAATGCAAATATCAAAATGCCTTTATGGGTGCAAATCGTCGTGAGGGAGTGGCTGTCACTAAGCAGATTGTATTTGCTTGAAGACCACCCTTGGTAATGCCCTCATGTGATGCTGAGCCGTAATCATTGAAACTGAAATAAAATTAATAAAAGGGGCAGGCCTGCCACAGTGATGCTGGGGGGAGGAAAGATCTTAAAGCGGAGCTCCACCCAAAAGGGGAAGTTCCACTTTAATGCTTTGTCCCCCGCTCCCCGTTAAGGATTGGCACCTTTGGGGAGCGGGGGTTAGTGGGTACCTAAGGCGATCAGAAGGGGAAGTTGTCCTCCCCTCTCCCTCCCTGTAGTCTTCTGGGACATGTGACAGGTCATGTGACAGGTGACAGAGCCATTCACAAAGCACAGCGTGACTCGCGCATGCGCAGTGGGCACCCGGCTGTGAAACATCAAGCTGTCACAGCCTGGTGCCCACACTGAAGGTGCTGGGGAGAAAAGACAGCTGGTGAAACCAGCCATGGTGAGGACACCGCTGGACCGAGGGACAGGTAAGTGTCTGTATTGTAAAAGTCAGCAGCTACAGTTTTTGTAGCTGCTGACTTTAATTTTTTTCTATTCAACTGGAACGCCGCTTTAAAGCAAAACTTCACCCAAAAGGGGAAGCTCTGCTCTTCCCCCAGCCTCCCCCTCTCCTCCGCCATATTTAAAATATTTCGTTGGGGGGGTGGGAGTCAGGTACTCGTGTTCAACTGTTACCCTTTCCACTCGGATCACCGTGGCAGATTCACTGGTAGTTCTCCTTCCCAGCCCTCCCCAACATTCTTGCACACTTCACAGAATACTGCGGGACAATACACAAGGCGCAGCGTGGCTCACTCATGTGCAGTAGGCAGCTGGTGGTGAAGCCACAAGGTGTCACAGCTGACTGTAGATCAAAAACGAATTCTCCTGCGCTCTAGGGCTCAGACAGGTGGCGAACAGATGGAACCAGGCCTGGAGGGATCGTCCACCAATGCATAAAGGGCTGTGCGGCTCCAAAACAAGGCTGGGGAAGCCCAATCAACACTGCAGAATGAAATGAAAACGAGAAGCGCACCAACCTTGCGCATTACCTCAGTAACCAAAATTTATTAATTGTAAAAAATATACTCACAAACAGCGAATAAAATCAGGCATATAAGTCCTCACAGGGACTTGAAGCTAACATGAGTCCCATCAGGGGAGTAGGTGTTCAGTACAGCTGACGCGTTTCGAAGGGGGTCCCTACTGAGGTAATGCGCAAGGTTGGTGCGCTTCTCGTTTTCATTTCATGTCACAGCTGACTGCCCACAGTTAACATGCCGGTACTGGGGACCCAAAGAATGGTGAATAACCAGCTCGAGTGAGGTTGGCACTGGATCCCTGGACAGGTAAGTGTCCTTTTATTAAAACTAAGCAGTCAGCCAGGAACTATCTATCAGGTTCTATCTGACTTGCTGCAGCTTTCAATGCACACTGTGAGAAGTGTGCAGTGAAATCAGAGTAAGCCATTTCTATACAGAGGAGGATCTGCACAGTGTCCTGTAATGTTCACTTCGGGCACTGGATCCTGCATTTGGTGCTCATCTTGGCATGGGGTGCAAGGAACGTAGTTATCTGCAGGGTGCTATACAGGTTTGTCCCTATAGCACCCAGAGCATGAAGACCCCTCTCTGGGTATGCCCACCATGATGGGTGAAGCCTGGACTCTGGACAGGACCAGCGACAAGAAAAAAAACATGGTAATTGTTTCCTATATCAGTGCTTTATTAAACTAAATGACATCCTGGTAGGGTTTACATCTACTGTAAGCTTGGGAGGTAGGGGGTGTCCTTGGTTTTGGACTTTGTTGTAGACCTCAGACATGAAATATGAAAAACACATATCCCTCTATAGTGTGTACTTGTTTCAATCCAGAGCACTAAGTGTCATTTCTGTCTGCTGCTTCATTGCTCTATCTGAATGAGTGACTTTTGAGAAGTTTTCCTGGCACCATGAGAAAAAAAGGTAGCGGAGAGGGAGCTCCAGCACACAGGCTGTGATTGACAGCCTCAGCTCTGTTCCTGTGTGAAGGGGGTGTGTCTCTTCTCTCCAATTATCTCCCACTGAGCTCTTCAGAATGTAACTTCAGCTACTTGCCTCCTGCTTTATGAAAGCTTAGACAAGCTGTATAAATGTTGGACTTTTATTGGATGTAGAGGAGAGGAGACTGTGGATAAACAGGTACAAGTTATGAAGGAGGATTTGTTTAATCTCTGTGTATCGCCTGAGGCCAGTCACTTCACTGGGTATATGTAAGGGTTTACATCCACTTTAACCCTTTTGTCACCAGGTCCGTGCGCCATACGAACCTGACAGCAGGGGATTGTATACACAGTAAGATGCCTGCAGCTACCAGGATTGCGTATAGAACTGACAGGCAGACTCCTGCCTGTCAGTTGGAAGAAGTTGGGTGGCTGTGCTGCTGCCCAATTTCTTCCACGGCTTTTGGCACCACCCCCCATGCGCTCACACCAAGTCCGCTCTCCTCCCCTACTTTCTGTGACCTGGAAGGCGCAGCGTGTGACATCACCTCCGGGCCATCGCTGGCACTTTCTCGGCTAGCACAGCCGAGAAGTAATGTATTACAATACATGAGTGGAGCCCAGAGGAGATGTCAGATGTCTCAGTGAAGAGGACCTGTCACCTAAAAATCATCACATAGGGGACTTTGTGTCCCCCATGTGATGAAAAAAAAATGTATGTTTATTTTTTTTTTAATTGCAAAAAAATAAAATTGCACCCTAGCACATGTCGGGTATCTGTTTAATCGGCACAACCTCATCTTTTATATTTTACCAAAAATGTGGGTAATTTATTGCGTTTGCTTGCCCGTAAGCTTACCGTAGTGTGTTTTTTTACTGAAATCATGTGTTTCCTAGACATTTGTGGTAATATCGTGTAACATACAAAATTGGAACTACCGCTATTTTATTATCCAGGGTGTCTGCTTTCAGAAAATATGTTTTGAGGGTTTTGTGAAATCTTCAGGTCTAAAATGATTTTTTAAACGTATGCAAAAAAACATAAAAATGGCCCTGGCAGTGAAAGGGTTAGAGTAGTATTAAACCCAAAACAATATTGCAGCTCACCTAACTTTAGATGTGGTGGCTGCATTTGTTTTCTTTTTTTAGTTTTTTTTTTTTTTTAAACCTGGTGATCCGGCCAGTAACACCTTTGGTCAGCAGCATTGTCAGTCAAGTCCATTCAAATCTGTTAGTGCACCAGGCACTACGCTCCCACAGACTAACAAATGACAGCTGAACTCCAGCTTTTAACCACTTGCCGATCACAGATAGCCGAATGATGGCTTCACTGCGGCTGGCCAGTTCTAGGAGGACGTCATATGATGTCCTCCCAGAACGCGCCCTCTCTCGCACCCGACAATCGCTGTGTCCTATGGACACCGTTGATCATGTGATGTGGTAAAAGGCGAATCACAGTGGCCTTTTACCACATGATCAGCCGTGTCCAATGACACAGCAGATCACTGGTAAATGCAGTTGCCTGTTATCGGCTGTCATAGCGCGAGGAAAGTACTGACGATAACCAGCAATTTTCAGAGGACAGATCGACACCGATCATCAGGGCCGAGCAGTGCCACCCACCTGTGCCCAGCAGTGCCATCAGTCAGTGCTCAGCAGTGCCACCTATCAGTGTCCATCATTGTTGCATATCAGTGCTGCCTATCAGTGCAGCCTCATCAACGCACATCAGGGAAGAAGAAAAATTACCTGTTTGCAAAATGTTATAATAGAAACAAAGAAAAACATTTTTTTTTTCAAAATTTTTGCTTTTTTTTTATTTATAGCACAAAAAATAAAAAAACCCAGCGGCAAGTACATACCACCAAAAGAAAGCTCTATTTGTGTGGAAAAAATGATAAAAATTTCATCTGGATGCAGTGTTGCATGACCGCGCAATTGTCATTCAAAATGCGGTAGCACTGAAAGCTGAAAATTGATTTGGGCACGTAGGTGGTATAAGTGCCTGGTAGGCAAGTGGTTAAGCAGTTACAGCAAACAGTTCTTTTTTCCTTTTGGGATAAAGATTTTACATTAGTAAATAAAAGCTGATCATTGTAGGCACCCCTATCCACAATCCACGTTCAAAATTGACTTTTAATAAGAAAACGGTTTATCTGAGTCTGATTAGTGTATACGCGTGGCAACATCAGAACACCTAAGAACTCAAGATTACTCCCAACCAGCAGTAAAACTGGCCATCCACTAGTAGATTTCCGAATTAACATTTGTACGAAAAATTCTTGGTACATTCAATGAATTGTTAAATATCATTCGACCTTCAAAATTTTGTTTCCCTTTAACAATGGATTTTGGAATGAGTGGATTTTCCCAAACGAAACCCACACTCACTGTTAGAAATTCATTTGTTCAGGAAAAATTTTTCCATCCCGCTCCTTTGAATTTTCTTTTCGCTGCAGTCAAAAAAACAAATGTCGATATGATCCAAAATCTCAAACAAGTGTTCCTAAAAGGAAAAATGTCATCCAAAATCCTACTAGTGTGGCCAGCTGAACTTTGTGGTGTGAACCCTGACATAGATCCCTCAACTCCCATTTATAGCTCAGAGACCTCCAACGTGTACAGATTATACACTTTATACATCAGATATAAACAATGCGATCTATATAATAACTACATTCCACAGCTCGGTATACAATTTTCTTGGGATGTATATAATTTCATGTGTGGGATTATTTATATAAAAACATTGACTCATATGTATTTTTATCCTGCAATGCACACAACATAATGTACAATTCATTGCTGGGAGAAGCATCCCTTTATTGCCAAGACTCTGTGATGACAGCCTAAATGTATAGTTTAGTGGGAGACAGAAATAGCAATATTTACTGTGTATGCTGTGCAGCTAAATCATCGCAACCTTAGATCAGAATTCAATAGACTATAAGGCTGGGTTCACACTATTGTGGTACATTGATGTGAATAGTGTTAAGGTAGCCCCTTCATTGGAGTAGACTTCCCAGCGCACCAAATAAGATACATGCACTATTTTTTGTAACCATGCATCACAATTGTCAGCAAAGAATCACCAAATTTCAATCCATGTATGGACATCCTGGTAGTACAGAAATTGATGTATTGATGGACTTCTGTACAACCACACTGCTGGATTTTTTTCTGAAAGATCAGTGCCAGGAAGAATAGCTGGCAACACTGATCACTGTGTTCTGACAGTGGGGAAGACTCCCCAGCACAGACTGCACACTTTTCCTACTTCAGAATCAGCCATGCACCTCTCCTCTGCCTACAGTTTCAACCTTGCACTTTTCCTTTCCACCAGCACCAACCTTGCACTTCACCTCCATAGCCAACCTTGAATTTCTCTGCTTCCTTCTGTGCTGACTATGCAGTTCCCCTCACCTCCCCCTTAAGTGCCAACCATGCACTTATCTTTTCCACCAATACCAATTCTGTACTACTTCACTTCCAGAGCCATCCTTGTACTTCTCATCTCCTGTACCTACAGAGTAAACCGTGTACATATCCTCTCCACCAGCACCAACCTTGCACTTCTTCATTGCCAGAGCCAAACTTGCACTTCTTCTTTCCCTCCTAAGCCAACCTTGCACTTCTTCTTCATCTCCTGAGCCAACCTTGCACATCATCTTCACCTCCTGAGCCAACCTTGCACATCATCTTCTCCTCCTGAGCTAATCTTGTACTTCTGTACCTTCAGAGCCAACCTTGCACCACTTCACCACCAGAGCCAGCCTTTCACTTCTTCACCTCCAGAGCCAACCTTTCACTTCTTCACCTCCAGAGCCAACCTTGCATTTCTTCTTCACCTCCTGAGCCAACTTTGCACTTCTTCACCTCCTGAGCCAACCTTGCACATCATCTTCACCCCCTGAGCCAACCTTGCACATCATCTTCTCCTCCTGAGCTAATCTTGTACTTCTGTACCTTCAGAGCCAACCTTGCACCACTTCACCTCCAGAGCCAACCTTTCACTTCTTCACCTCCAGAGCCAACCTTTCACTTCTTCACCTCCAGAGCCAACCTTGCATTTCTTCTTCACCTCCTGAGCCAACTTTGCACTTCTTCACCTCCTGAGCCAACCTTGCACATCATCTTCACCCCCTGAGCCAACCTTGCACATCATCTTCACCCCCTGAGCCAACCTTGCACATCATCTTCTCCTCCTGAGCTAATCTTGTACTTCTGTACCTTCAGAGCCAACCTTGCACCACTTCACCTCCAGAGCCAACCTTGCACCACTTCACCTCCAGAGCCAACCTTGCACTTCTTCACCTCCAGAGCCAACCTTTCACTTCTTCACCTCCAGAGCCAACCTTGCATTTCTTCTTCACCTCCTGAGCCAACTTTGCACTTCTTCACCTCCTGCACCAACTTGCACTTCTTTTTACCTCCAGAGCCAACCTTTCACTTCTTTGTCACCTCCTTAACCAACCTTGTACTTCCTCTCTACCCCCAGAGCCAACCTTGCACATCTTCACCTTCAGAGCCAACCTTGCACTTCTCCTCTTTTCTGCCTTCAGCACAGACCGTGCAATCCCCCCCCCCCCCCAAGACATGTTGGATTTTCCATCCATTTTTGTACCAGAGACAATGATCTCCAGGGCCAACAGTGAGGGTGAATCTCCTGAACAGGTATGCAAACAACAAACAAACCTGACAGTGGCTCTAACCCTTCCACATTTTATACAAAGCTGATATATACATTAGCTACAAATATAAAAAAGATATATACCTTCAAACATATTATAGTAATAAATATACAGAAAAACTAATGGTGTCCTTTTCAAAAAGAAGGTTGACAGTGAATTTATTTCCTACGTGTCATAGCTTATTCTTAGAGCCCTAAAATAGGATTATTTCCCTTAAAGAATACCTTCTGTTTTCAGCTCTTCCCGACATTTGCTGCATTCCGTGAATCTCTGCTAGTCAGTGTGTCAAACTGGACAGGACAGGTCAGGTCCCCCAGCAGGTGATGCATGTTGTGCCCTTAGGCTGGCTTGCCAGAATTCTTGCACTGGAAATGAGAGTATCTATCGGCTGATTTAAAACCTTTTCCCGGTACTACTCACCTGGAGCCATTGAGTTTTTTTTTTTTTTTTATCATTTTCTCTATCAACTCTGATGTCTATCAATCAGTCAAGGAGTCACGTATCATTTTAATAGCTATTACCTAAATCAGTGGTGTTCAGTGTTGCTTCTTGGGGAGTTCGCTTTTTTCTTGCTACTAGGCAAATCATAACTTCAGAGTGAAGCTGGCCACACATGCTTAGATTTCCATCCCTGTGGGCTGAACCAAAGAAAGCTAACAGATTCCTTCATCCATGCCAAACAGAGCCGATGCATGAATCTCCCACTGCAGCTGTTGTATTTTGATACCAACACCACATTAGAATACCCCAACAGTGCCTGCATCTGATTGGATCCAGGTGATGTTTAGTTAAGAAATTTCCACCCAGTTCCTTGATTTTTTTCAAAGGATATTGGAGGGCGTAGTGCCAACAAGGCCACCCATTGAACAATTTTTGGCCAGTTCTTTAGTACCGGTGTATGGCCAGTTTAAGAAACAATATTACTTATCTGATCTGGTAGAAAGTAACCAAAGCACATACACTTGGTGCGGCATGTACAGTAGAAAAGGAAGTGTTCTTGATGCCTTTAGAGCTTGTTTTCATGTGCGGCAACTCTTGCCACCCCTTTAAAAATCTATCCACAGTAGAATGCTGTTCAGAGGGTGGTAAACTGGTAGGAGGCGATATGTTATCATCTCATGCCTGTTTCAACACTAAAAAGGCTGAACCACCACACCAGGCGGTTGAGTCTGTTTTACCGCTCACCGAAACAGTCCTCATAACTTTATTGGGTTGCACTCAGTACAATGAATGAAATGGGGAGTGGTTCATTTTTGCCATGGACACAGCATGTGTGCAACCCCGAACAACTGAATGTATTTGTTTAGGTAGGAGGTAAGACTCTCAGTCGCCTGCCTTTATCAAATTCTGGCCACAAGTCTGAACAAGCCCCTAAGGCTTTCCAGAATGGGAAAGTTAAAGGCATAATTCACCTTTCGAAAAAGTTTAATAAATGTCCAAAATTAATTTTAAAAAAATGTTCCTCTATTAAATTTTGTGCAATCAGTGCAATGCACAGGCTCTACCCCCAGCCCTAGGATCATACATAGGTACCATTAGGGTGCTGGAGAGGGTAAATAATGGACCACAAGTGCAGTGGTATCACCACCCTTGTGCTGAATTGAGATCTACGAGTCCCTCTGCCATGTTGGCAGATGGGAAATTAGTAGTTTTTCAATTCACATCCATAAATACACAGTAGGTGTAACATAGTCACAAGGTGAACTAATGCTTTAAACAGATCATAATGGAAGTGCTGTCAGTTTAAACAAATTCTGCCATTTTCCTAAAGAAATCCAAATGCCAGGTCACTGTAATAGAATAGAAGAACTATTATAGTCACCTCACTGGCAGCCTATGACAATACAGTACATTACTTCTGTTCCAGAATCGCAGCCTCGACCAGACTCTTCAGAATTTGATACTTCCAGGATTGTTGGATGCCTGTTTTCCTTGCTGCATGCATAGTTACCAGCTGTCCTGACCTGTCCGGGACACTCAAGGATTTTTAAAGCCTGTCCCGTTACCAATTTATCCTGGGAATCAAGTCTGGTCCGACCTGACCTGTCCGGGACACTAAAGGATTTTTAAAGCCTGTCCCGATACCAACTTATCCTGGGAATCAAGTCTGGTCCGACCTGACCTGTCCGGGACACTCAAGGATTTTTGAAGCCTGTCCCGTTACCAACTTATCCTGGTAATCAAGTCTGGTCATAGACAGGCAAGATCAGACCCATTCCAGGAAAGCAGAGAAGCTCTGTGTGCTCACTGAAGTGCTGCTGGGCAGATCCCTCTCACCTCGAACCCCCCCCTTCCCCCCAACAGGGATCACTTAGGTGGTTATGGGGACTCACGGAGGCTGCAGGGAGAGCGGATGGAGATAAGTCTAGGTGTGGTGGCACAGAAGTAGATGAGATTGTCAGAGGGCTGAAAAAGTGCCTGTTTTGGGGCTCTGACTTGCCATGTGAACATGGCAGAGCTGTTCATGCCGGTGGGCATGAACTCTCTATGCTGCAGGTTGTAGCCAGAATCGCTCAGCTCTTTTGTTTGGAAGAAGAGAGTGACGTGCCACTTGTGCCTTGAACAACATAGTTTACAAGCACTCCCTGTCTGCTGTGTGTAGTGCTGGGGGACACTGGGGACGGGAAACTGTCATATATCCTGCACATAATGATTGAGTATAGTTGACAGGAACATACAGCCAGCAAGGATCTGCTATCCATAAAAGGGTTAATCATGTCTATAGCCACCAGGGATCTTAGGCTAGTAAGATTCCTGGTGACTAGACGCATGATTAACTCTAAGATTTACTAAAACTGGAGCACTGAGAATCTGGTGCAGCTGTGCATAGCAACCAATCAGCTTCTAACTTGTTCAAATAATTTTTGATAAAACCTGGAAGCTGATTGGTTTCTATGCAGAGCTGCACCAGATTTTGCACACTCCAGTTTTAGTAAATCATACATATGTGACAAAGTCAATCGTGTTGTATATAAGCTGTTATTGAGAAAGGCACCACTAATGGAATTGCATTGTCAATGATTGTTTTTTGTTTGAAACCCATCTAAACAGAGAGTACTTTTTTTTTCCCTTTGCAAGGACTGAAAAATCTAACATTTTTGCTTCTAAATGGTACAAACAAAAGCAAATATTTGAGTGAGTAAACATCATATTTCTTCAAATATATATTGCTGAAATTTGCAGTTTTCCTAGAGTTCTCCTTTATATATTTACGTTTCAGTACTCACTGACCCCATCTTCAGGCCAACTCCTGCAGTGCAGCGGATGGCATCGCTTAGCAGGTAACTCTGAAATTGGCTGCGAGGCCCCAGCAGTATAAAGAGCTGACACGCATTTCTCCAAATAAGAAGCTTGATTTTATTTTGCTTGGTCTGCTCTGTGTTTGTCTATCTTGAACAGCCTGACAGGCGGTTATTTACAAATCTGTTTCTGACCAGAAAAGCCACAACATGGTATAAACGTCTTTACTTGTCTATTCAAGTTTGCACAACACTACGGGGCAATAAATCTTCGCCTAATGAAGAGCGTACAATCAAGCCAGCTCGCCGGACACACTGGCCAATGAATCCCGATATAGTTCAGCTTTTCAGCCTTCTCAGTGTGACACTGGAAACAAACCCTTAATTACCTGCTCTTGGCATCGCTGCACAAAATAGCTTTTTTGTGCACAAAAAATGTATTTTGGACAACTACATAGCGTAACGTTCCTGAAATTGATGGAGTGTAAGGATCGTTTGGTGCTTTTTATTCCTGCATGTCTCCTATTTGCATTGGATTCGGAAGATTTAGGAGTGCATTAGGGGAAGACTTTGTGACCTTTGTAGAAATAATACACATTTGTAAAGTGAGAGCTCACTGGTAATGATACAACATCGCCTGTTTCACCAGATAAACCCCCAACCGTATTCTATTCACAGATACCTTTTTTTGGGTGCTGCTCCTTTCCAATGATAATGCCCAGACAGAGGCATGAGCATGAAGGGCAATTGTTCTTCACCAGTCAGTCACAGGTTTTGCTTCACTGAGATGAACATCCAAAGTCATAATAAGAAAAGGATTGTCAGAATAAGTACTCTTGGCAATTCCATAAGCACCCTTTAAGGCAACTCTTGCTGAGATTGAGGTTGTTAGAACGGATCATAAACATCTGCCTTTCTTGCTTATGACCCTGAGCTGGCCAAAATTATCTGGGCCTAGGATAACAAGATTTTACGGAATTGGTCGACTGCTCAATGGTTTCCTCTTTTATTCATGCATTAATTATGTTCAATTTGCAGAGGGTAGAAAACCTCTACACTTGTCCGCATGTGCTGATTGGTGGGAGAAGGCTCCCCTCACAACTCCTACCAACCAGATGTTTTGCCAAGAACCTCAAAGGCTACTAGAACTCAGCAACCCCCTTCAGCTTTCTATAGAGCATCACAGACCACCATTGGTAGTCTATTTGTTCCAGCATGGGCTGCAACTTGTCCTCCAGCCGTGAAAAAACATTGGTTTTTGTAAAGGAATGCTGAGTATCTCCGAAATGGTGGCTAATATAACTAATTAGTGGAAATTCCAACTGTGGTACCGCTAAAGATCAGCAGCAAGAAGAAAATATGGAAGCTTACCTTGTAAAATGTACCTGTTAACTTAAATACAAACTAACCCATATGGATTATATTGGACACCCTCTGATGCCATAACTTACTATTATTCCTTTCCTGGTATGTATTGCAGCCCCATTGGAAAACTTTGTACAGTCCCATGTGGGACTTGCATGCAGGCTTGCTGTACGACAGAATTCCCAATATGACTTGTGAAGCTTGCTGAAAGCTTTGCAAATACTTATAACAAAAATGTACCCAAACCCATGGCTCTGCTCAAGACTTGCTCCTTTCATCACACACGGACAACCCGGTTGCTGGCAACTATAGCCGTCTCCAGTCTCTGTCAAAAATATAAAAGCTGTACACCTCACTCCACAACTTTAGTCTTCTTTCCTTGTTTATTAATTGGCAACAAGACTGCATACAATAATATTTTCTCCTAAGATCAACCTTTCTTGACACGTTTCACTGCTTGTTTGCTCACAAGGATAGAGGAATTCTTCCCTACATTTTCCTGTCCTTGTGAGCAAGCCTTCAGTGGTGAAACAGTCTTTGTTGACAATTAATAATCACAGAAAGATGAGTTAAAGGAGGTGTATGGCCAAAGCTATTTTGGCTTTACTTCTTCTATGGATCACAGGAGTGCACTTTGTTCTGCACTCCTGTGACCCGCTTTCAGCTGATAGTAGGCTAAAGCCTGCTATTGGCTAATGTCACTCAGCCAGTCCAGGCTCTGGAAAGATCCTGACTTTAAAGTCTGGATTCACCCAGATGCCTGGACCAGCAGCTGGCTCAACCTCTCAGCAAGTCGCTGAGAGCCTGAGCCAGCTGCTCCCGCCTCTCCTCAACCTGGTGCTCCAGTGAGGCAGAGCAGAGAGCAGTGACTGACTGGCTTTCTGAAGACCAAGAAATGAGCTATCAGCGGTGTTTGATCGCTCAGATCTCGGCAGGACGGCTGTTAGAAACCACAGGCTCCATACAGTCAACCTGACAGGGCCCCACTCCCCCCCCCCCCCCCCAAAAAAAAACACAATTTACTAAGCTTTAGTTATGAATGAAAACAGTGAGTGATCAGTACCAATCACTCATTGTGTTCATTCAGGAAAGGAAGGTGCTAGTAAATGTGACATATTTACCAGACCCTTTACCCAGTCCTGAAGGATCCTATTGTGTGCTTTCAACTGCCAGAGGGAAGGAGAGGAGGGAAGCCGAAAACACTGCGGGGTGGGAGCACACTATGGGGCCTGGGCAGCAGGGGGCAACTACTGGAACCGATCCCCTGTATGACTCTCCCTACAGCAGCTGAAAGCCAGCTGGAGGGAGAGGAGAAGAAGCCAGGTTTCAGCTGCTGCAGATAGAGTAATACTGGGGATAGACTCCAGTAACTGCCCCCCACACCGTGCTGATCACTCTCTCTGGTCACATCCAATTCACCTAGCTGCCTGAACCCTCTTCTGGCCTGGGCCCTATACAGGAGGACTGGTGGTGTACCCCCTTATCCATGGCCCTGGTTCTTGGTCTTAGAGCTGGTCTGACCAATGCTGCATCCACCTAGGTGATTATGTATGTTTTTTTAAAACCCATACTTCTCTTTTAGGTTTTGGAGTGCTGCTTACATATTTTATGTCTATATGCTTGTTGGTTTTGTACAGGCTGAAGCCAGTGTGTACAAGATGTAAAGTACCAAAACATTTGGTGGCATGAAATGTGCTTGCATAGGGCATGTTGGTGTTGAAACATTTTCTCCTATTCACCAAGGCTGAAAACACTGCAAGATATTTTAGAAGTTGAATATCAATGTTCTGGCAAGTTGGCTGTGTCCGCTGTGAGCATTGCAAGGCTTCGTTTTCAGCCTTAACTGGAGTGTACCTTTTATAACATTTTTATTCTGAATAAATGGAGTGAAAGTGACATGATAAGGTATAAGTTAGAGCGTGGTCTATTGGAACTGACAGTAGGTATTTGAAAGCAGACTCCTACGCAGGTTGTCTGAAAAAGAAAAATGCTGCGCTCCTCACTGAGAGTGCGCTGGAAATATATTCCGATTTATTATACGGGAATTGTTCACTTGGCTGCTTGTTATTTCCTTCAGACTCCCCACGGCAAAGCGAGTATGCCCTCTGGGGGTTTTCTGCTAACTTGGCTCTGCTATGCCGTGCATGTTTTCGCTCTTTCACACAAAATATCACATTGATACATTTTTTTTTCATCTTCTGTCTCAAGAAGGGGAAATTTACGGTGTCTTTTACATCAGGAAGTCTACTTTCCCCTGACGTTTTATAGCTTTGACTATTTGAAACATTTCAAACCCAGACAATAAATATTGTATGATTATTGTTCTCATATGGCTGGATTATGCATATGGGCTTTTTTTTTTTTTCTAGGGCTTGCACTCTCATGTGCGGTTCATGGTAACGTTTATCATTGCAATCTTGGGGGAAAGGAACGTCTCTTAGTGCATTTTATAAAACATAATTATGGTTTCTGAAAGACGTTAGTGCGATTTGTAGGCAAATCTAGAATTTAAAAAGCTTAATAGGGCTGCAAAAGGTGTGTTTAAAATATATTGTCCTCCTAAAACAAATGTTCTGCTGTTTGAACTATAATTATTTATCTGCTTCTTTTTATCGGTCTACGTATGATATCCAACTACCTGTATACATGTGCATATAAGATTGTACAAGAGTTCTTTAAAGCTGATCTACAGGCTAGTACTGTAAAGGCCAAAGTTTAGTACTTACATTTAATGAGAAGTGTCCCTTGTGCTGGTGTTGGCTGTCCTTGTTAGAATAAATCTTCAGTCCTCTCTCCCCCCTGCAGCGCTAATCCGGTGCAGTGAGGCTTCATAAAGCAGCTGGACCTGACATTGGGACATGTCAAGAGTGCTGAATGAGTTAATATAATCACTGGACCAGGGGCGGACTGACAACTCATGGGGCCGCTGGGCAATAGGGGATCATGGGGCCCCTGTGTCCTTGCCCAAACTCAAAAAAAGGGTACCTATAAAAGGTGCCTATAAAAAAGGAACCAGGGGCATTTTATGGGGCCCCCTACTGACCCCGGGCCCTCGGGCAGTGCCGGAGTGCTCGAATGGTCAGTCCGCCCCTGCGCTGGACCTGTCATAGGTGCTAGTCT
The DNA here is from genome assembly GCF_062004578.1 of Staurois parvus. Classification (NCBI taxonomy): domain Eukaryota; kingdom Metazoa; phylum Chordata; class Amphibia; order Anura; family Ranidae; genus Staurois; species Staurois parvus. Next base: position 7,851,883 of record NW_028318186.1, on the reverse strand, counting down.
AGAGTGTTCCCCTTTCCACCCCTACTTCATTCATAAAGCAGTTTTAATTGGAAAAATTCTAGTACAAATTCTATGAATGGAGTAGAGGGGTGGAAAGGGTGGATATAGTCCTCACTCTAGACAAGTGCCTATAACAGGTCCAGTGGCTCAATTAGCCCCTGAAGCACTAGAAGATTACTAGTAAGGGGGGTGGCAATGGACAGAAGATTTAAACTAGGAATGCTGGCATCAGCACAAGGAACACATCTCAATAAAGATAAGTAGTGTCCCTTGTGCTGATTTAAGATAAATAATTACTAAATATATCCTTTAAAATATATAAATATGAATTATCTTACACTGGGGAATGTAAATGTGAATTATCTTGCACTGGGGAAAGAAAAACACAAGGATCAGTCAGGAATAACCTTTCCCACTCCCAGTATGCCTCAATTTTTTGCTAGTGCCCTAGAAAAATGGACATGTTTTCTCTATAGACTATTTACTAACAGTTTTTAACTTCTAGTTATTTCTGTTTTAATAGTCATTTAATTTTTTTAGGATTATTTTTGCTATAATAAAGACTTCATCTACACACTGCTTGAGTCAGTATTTTTATGTATCTATCTGGACCAGTGTATCCATAGCAATAGCTTCTGAGGCCATACATGGACCCTGCAGCTGTGGACAACTGAGGGGCCTGCCTGGAATATGACCTTCAGGCATTGGGCTCTGCTCTTCAGACCTTTGTGTACTGTGTTAATTAGCCAAAGAGTTTATCACAATCTCTGGTGTGTGACCCAGCCTCTGAAGTCTCATTTATGAGTAAGCAATGCGGGCTGAGCGTTGGGAGCTACTGCTACGTTTTTTAGAACCGTGGAATACCATTGTTTTCCATTGGCCTTCATGGAAAGGGGTGATACCCTAAGCAATTGAGTGCTGCTTTACTAGCTAGCGCACATCTTCACTTCGTATTCTCCTCACACCTTTAAGTATCCTTTAAGCATAGGGTAGCATCTCCTGGCTATCACTCCTAGTTACCGCAGTTAGACCTTGCAACCACATACATGTCACCTCCAGCCATTTGAACATCTGCTCTCAGTAGCTGGTTCATGACTACCTAAGGTTTTTACCTGGTAATCTCAGTTAAGTTGCCTCTGTTTGGTAGTGCCAGCATGTTGGATTCTAAATGCAAAAGGAACAGTTACTCTGTATCGGGTCTCTCCAGCTCCTGATCTGCTAACCATGTGGGGGTGGCTTCCAGTGTCCCTCCTCATGGACCTGACATCAGCAACCTGAAATGTTGTCCCCTGCTTGATTCCTTACACTTCTACTAAAGTTTATGGTCAAAATTGCAATTATGATTGCTAACCCTGAACGCAGAGGCTGTACGTTTACTTAAAAGTACAGTATGTAGTGCCAGACTCCATTATCTGATAGTTTCTTTACTTAAGATTGTCTGCTCTAAGAACCTCTGGTCAGCTGTACAGGCAAGTAGAACGTTTTGTGTTACAGTATTATTTGTTGTTCTATTTTTATGACAATCATCTTCAAACACAAATGTAATGAATATTGGTTGTATGTCTTTCAATGAAAACTAAGTGAAAAATAAAAAAATGTATGTAGTGCCCCTAGAAGTGGTTGATAGACCAGTTCCTGTGCCATATGGCCTACTGAAAATTATGGAGAACAAGAGGTTAGGCTACCTGCTCCTCCCTTACAGCTGTGGGACTCATTGCCATCTTGCAACCACAGGGCCTCTCAGGTTTCTCACAGCCACATGGCGAAATTGAAAACAACCCCACAGTCCATGGGTAGCTTAACTGGTTTACCTGTAATAGTACAGAGTTTCAAAAAGCACTTTACTTCCTGAGCGAATCTCCCTCTCTCATATCTTAGAATAGTAGTGGAAGCCTCCTTACACTATCCTATGCCCTGAGGGCTATAGGAATGGATACCGGTCACCTACTGTTGCTGTGTATTTGACTCACCAGCATGTGAGAACCCTCCATGCCATGTTAGACATTACACTCATCCTAGCTCGTCCATTGATGCAATGTCCCATCAAGGAACTTGCTTTTCTTGATGCTGTACTTAATAGCATCTGATATTGCAAGGTCCAAAAGATGGTACAACAGTTCTCTTCACATATTAAGAACATATTGTCCTGTAATTAGATTTTCGGTTTCCAGTTTTCTGAGTCTTGGCCCCAAGCTACTCTCTGTCCTTTCCTCTTATATGCATGAACCAGGCCCAAGCTTGGGCCTGTTGAAGAGAAACATGTGGCTATCTTACCACCACCTAATGGAGCTTTCCATGGTCCTGTTCTCCTAAAGGAACCCTAAAAGGAACACTAACCGCCTCTTACCCCTCTTATTTTTTCTGTGGCATACTCCCATGCCATGCCTAGCCACAAAAACAGATTTAAACAAGAACAACAGTGTCACATATACAATGATATAACCTCTTTTAAAACAGTCATCAATGGAACTGCATATATCAGGAACATTATGTTTAAAATGAGTTACAATCCCTAAACAAACTGCAAGAAATACCAACATTTAAACAGATACTGAGAACCAGGTTATCCCTGGCCTACTGGTTGAGGAATCTGTCTCTGGACTTGGGAAAATTATATCTTCCAAAGTCTTGAAAGATCCTAACATTGTATGCCAACCTGGATTGCTTGGGAGGAGTCCTATACACCTTGTCGGTGTAGGCATCTTGAACAATGGAGGAATCCAATCCCCTGATGAGCATTGTAGAACTCTGGGTGATTTCGTTGTTCATACAAGGCTGGACCTCCCAACTGAAGGGTCATCTGATCTGGAATCAGTTGGACAATGCCATGGCAGTGGTGTATACATCAACCATCAGGGAGAAACCAGAAGTCTAGACACAGAAAGCTCACTCTACTAGATCTGAGATTACTTTTTGGGCTTACAGTATTATTTGTTGTTCTATTTGTATGACGACCATTCATCTCCAAGGAAAAATTGTATGAATATTTGTTGCATTGTTGTTGTATGCCAACCTTGATTGCTTGGCAGGAGTCCTAGACACCTTGTCAGTATAGGCATCTTGAACACTGAAGGAATCCAGTCTCCTGATGAACATTGTACAACTCTGGGTGATTTAGTTGTTCATACAAGGCTGGACCTCCCAATTGAATGGTTATCTGTTCTGGATTCAGTTGGACAATGCCATGGCAGTGGTGTATACATCAGCCACCAGGGAGGAACCAGAAGTTTTGACACAGAAAGCTCACTCTACTAGATCTGAGAGTACTTTTAGGGCTTTTCAGCACCAGGCAACTGTTTCCCAGATTTGCAAGACTGTAACCTGGTTATCTATTCATATCAGGGGCGGACTGACAACTCATGGGGCCCCCGGGCAATAAGGGATCATGGGGCCCCTGTGTTCTTGCCCACACTAAAACCACACCCAAAAAAGCCTATGAAAGGTACCAGGGGCTTCTCATGGGGCCCCCTACTGACCCTGGGCCCTCGGACAGTGCCCGAGTTCCCCAATGGTCAGTCCGCCCCTGATTCATATGTTTTCTAAGATTTACCAGCTCAGTTTTGACGCTCAGGCCTCTTCTGGTGCTAGTGCTGGGAGTAGGATACTTTAGGCAGCTCCCAGTTTCATTGTTTTCTTATGTGGGCATGCAATGTTTTGTTACTGTTTGTTTCTTTGTTGCCAGTGTTGAAATCCACTCGTAGATGGCAGTATACCCAACTGTACAGTAAGTACATTCTCATGCAAATTGTTGGAGAGGGTGAGAGGAACTAAGCAGGGCCGTTCCCAAATCTCCTGCAGATGCAACAATGTGCTTTCAGTCTAAAGAGCTTCGGGTAGAGCTAGGCATGGCTGTTCACTGATTGGGCAATCAGCAGTGCCAGCATCTGAGTAGCTACAGCAGCAGCAAGGGTGACAACATCTTGGCAATTTCACTGCAGAAGGAAAAGTGCTGTCACCCTATCAAAGTTACTGCCCATTCAATGATTCTACTAACAGGGTCAAAGGATATTTACAAATTCCCCCAAGGTGTACTTAGAAAAAGCAACCTATATCTTATATGCAATTTTAAATTTGACCATAGCTCTTGAATGGGTCAAATACATTGTTGTCTATCTCCCCTGAGCTTTGATAGTCTGCCATTGTAGCACTATAGGTACTAAAGCAACAAAAGTTACACACCAAAGTATCCTAACTGGTTATTTACTTGTCGGTAAAATATTATACTACAATAAGTGAAGAGATTAGTATGCTAAACCCTTGGAATAAAAATACAAGAGATGCATCTCTGCTTAAATTTCCTGCCAACTCGCAGCATCAAATATTTCCACATTTTACAGGATGGAATCTTATCTTTTAGCTATTATGAGGTTTAGAGGGGATTAGAAACATTTAACGGTAAACAATACACACAGTAGTCTTTAACAGATTTTATCCGTCGTCCTAACTTGTTACATTGCCTGACTCCATGTTTACCTTACTTCAACTTTTAACCCAAAAACATGACCCCATATATAAGCTCTACATTCTGATTTGTCATTGCTGCCATGAGTATTGTATTAAACCATCACTTCTAATTTTGAAACCAACTTTCCAGTCTTCAGACGTCTGTAGTCCTTGCCGTATTTGATGAGAGCTGGGGTCTGTTAATGATTTTCACATTTGTAGCTTGTCACAATTGTTTAATGTGAGCTCTATTAACTAGGCTGCCTGGGGTGATTATCGCTTAATACAGTACAATACCAGGAAGAATATGAGCCGACAGGGAGACTACTGCACATATGGAGGGAAGAAATTATGTTTGGTATGTCCTCTCACTTTGGTCTGCCTGAGATCAATGAGGAGCAAAAAAGACGTACTGAAAAAAAGGAATACAGGACAAATAAAGTAAATGGCTCATTAGAAACTTGTTGAAGGTACCCTTATTATTTCTATGTTAAGTAATTATCTGTAGCAGCTTTTCTCAACTGGGGTGCAACCAGGGGGTTGTTTGGTATTGTCAGGGCTCCCAGGTGTGACCAGAGGTGTGTGACTGACGCAGGGAAACGCAGACTTCAGATATGTGATAAACAATATAATTTATTAACACTAACCATACAAACATAAACACAGTGCAATACTAAAACATAATACAGTGCAAACAAACCAAACCAACCACCCACAGATAACAGTACATACAAGCAAGCGTCGTCAGGCAGGCCGGGTCAATATCAATAGGGCAGGTAGGTACAGGGGGAGCAAGCGGAGATGGGTCGGGGTCACAGGCCAGGTTCAGCAGGTAGCAAGCAGCGTGGTACAGAGGGTCAGGCAGAGGGATGGTCAGGGTCACAAGCCAGGGATCAGAACAGGTAGCAAGCAGCGTGGTACAGAGGGTAAGGCAGAGGGATGGTCAGGAGCGAGCCGGGATCAGAGCAGGAGAAGTCAGCAGCGGTTCAGATCAGGCAGGGTCAGCAAAGGAACAGAAACAGGATGCAGGACAGATACAGGGCCCAGGACAAACACAACACCAAGGCAGAGTCTGCAAGTCTGGCCATCCCTTAAATACACCAGTATCATCAGTTCCAGGTGTTAGCTGGCTGAAAGGTTGAGTCTCTGATTGCTGGGAGCACCCGCTGGCCAGCCCTGGTACTGCAGATCAAAAGGCAGGTGAGTCCCACCATTGCTGGCCAGTCCATTCCTGACAGTACCCCCCCCCCCCCTCAAGGAGCAGCCTCAGGACGCTCCAAACAGTCCTAGCTGGGCAAAATGTTCCACCGCCCGGGTCTGGTAACTGGCGGGATATCAAAGACTGGCACACCGGGCAGGACTCCGGGCAGCAGCACACCGGGCTGGATTCCGGGCAGCGGCACATCGGGCTGGACTCCGGGCAGAGGCACATCGGGCTGGACTCCGGGCAGAGGCACATCGGGCTGGACTCCGGGCAGAGGCACATCGGGCTGGACTCCGGGCAGAGGCACACCGGGCAGAGGCACACCGGGCAGAGGCACATCGGGCTGGACTCCGGGCAGAGGCACATCGGGCAGGACTCCGGGCAGAGGCACATCGGGCAGGACTCCGGGCAGAGGCACATCGGGCAGGACTCCGGGCAGAGGCACATCGGGCAGGACTCCGGGCAGAGGCACATCGGATTACCAGGCGAAGCAGCAGGCACCGGGCCCCCGGGGCGGAGCAGCAGGCAGCGGGGCACCGGGCCCCCGGGCGGGGCGACGGGCACCGGGCCCCCGGGCGGGGCGACGGGCACCGGGCCCCCGGGCGGGGCGACGGGCACCGGGCCCCCACCGGGGCGACGGGCACCGGGCCCCCGGGCGGGGCGACGGGCATCGGGCCCCCAGGCGGAGCGACGGGCATCGGGCCCCCAGGCGGAGCGACGGGCGCTGGGCCCCCAGGCGGGGCGACAGGCATCGGGCCCCCAGGCGGGGCGACAGGCATCGGGCCCCCAGGCGGGGCGACAGGCATCGGGCCCCCAGGCGGAGCGGCGGGCGCCGGACCCCCAGATGGAGCGACAGGTCTCGGGCCCTCAGGCGGAGCGGCGGGCGCCGGACCCCCAGGTGGAGCGACAGGTCTCGGGCCCACAGGCGGAGCGGCAGGCGCCAGACCCCCAGGTGGAGCGACAGGTCTCGGGCCCTCAGGCGGAGCGGCGGGCGCCGGACCCCCAGGTGGAGCAACAGGTCTCGGGCCCTCAGGCGGAGCGGCGGGCGCCGGACCCCCAGGCGGAGCGACAGGTCTCGGGCCCTCAGGCGGAGCGGCGGGCGCCGGACCCCCAGGCGGAGCGACAGGTCTCGGGCTCTCAGGCGGAGCGACAGGTCTCGGGCCCCCAGGCGGGGCGGCGGGCGCTGGACCCCCAGGCGGAGCGGCGGGCGCCGGACCCCCAGGCGGAGCGACAGGTCTCAGGCCCCCAGGCGAAGCGGCGGGCACCGAGTCACCAGGCACGACAGTGGGCTCCGAGTCAACTGGCATGACCGCTGGCACTGGGTCAGACATTGGATCGTCTGGCTGGACAGCGGGCATCGGGTCACCAGGCATCAGGTCATTTGGCTCGACAGTGGGCACCGCGTCATCTGGCAAGGCAGTGGGCTCCGAGTCAACTGGTATGACCGCGGGCACTGGGTCAGACATTGGATCGTCTGACTGGACAGCGGGCATCGGGTCACCAGGCATCAAGTCATTTGGCTCGACAGCGAGCACCGCGTCATCTGGCAAGGCAGTGGGCTCCGAGTCAACAGGCACGACAGTGGGCACCGGGTCACCAGGCATTGGATCGTCTGGCTCGACAACGGGCATCGGGTCACCAGGTACGACAGCGGGCTCTGAGTCAATTGGCACGATAGCGGGCACCGGATCATCTGGATCAACAGCGGGCATCGAGTCAACTGGCCTAATAGGATCGTCAGGCTGGATCAGTTCATCATGCTGGGTAGAGGCATCAGGCTGAATGCCGGCGTCCGGCTGAGTAGAGGCTTCAGGCTGAGTAGAGGCTTCAGGCTGAGTAGAGGCATCAGGCTGAGTAGAGGCTTCAGGCCGAGTAGAGGCTCCAGGCCGAGTAGAGGCATCAGGCCGAGTAGAGGCTTCAGGCCGAGTAGAGGCTTCAGGCCGAGTAGAGGCTTCAGGCCGAGTAGAGGCATCAGGCCGAGTAGAGGCATCAGGCCGAGTAGAGGCATCAGGCTGAGTAGAGGATTCAGGCTGAACCACGGAAGGCAGGTTCTCCGGTTTGGATACTGGCAGGATGGTATTGGTTGGAAAGAATTTTTAAGAGTTTTAACTACTGGAGCACTGCAAGTAAACGCAGGTCTGCAAACGAATGGAGCAGCTGGAGACAGAGAAGAACTGGAGGATGGAACAGGAGAGGGAGCAGTTGCTACAGAGGGCTTTTTTACAGGGTTAAAGGCAGGATAGGTGCAGCGAATGGGAACAGGGTACTGACATGCGGTAGATAGCCAAGTATACTGGGCTGTAACTGGGGGAGTTGTTGGGAATAAAGGAGTAGAGCTTTGAGGAAATAGATTAGAAGCAGGACTGGGTCTTTGTAAGCTGACTGAGGCTGGGTGCAACAAATCTGTCCATGTCTGCAGTATGGGTTGAACAAAGCTGAGCTTACACAAAGCCTGTCTGACCAAAGACTGCACTGCGTTTATACAATCTCTTAGTACCTGTGGTGAACATGTGGAATAACGTTCCAGAAAGTAACCCACATCATCCTCTAATAACCACACCAGGGACTCTACCTGGTCTGCACTAAATGGTGGCAAAAATTCATCCCTGCATTCGGGGAAACCAGATGAAACCAACTCAACACAAACCTTAATCAATGGCTGCACCATAGAGAAATCTGTGCCCTGATCTACTAGAACATGAGCGAGCCGTATACATTCTAGCAGTTCATCCCGGGTATACTCCTTCAGAGTCTGATAAGCATATTCTCTGTCATCAAGCACTAGCAGAGATAAATACTCAACCTCATCCAGATCCATCCTTCCCAGCAACAAGCCAAGATGGCTTCCCTGTGCAGCCACTTCTGGTCAGGATTGGCCTTGGTGTAATGTCAGGGCTCCCAGGTGTGACCAGAGGTGTGTGACTGACGCAGGGAAACGCAGACTTCAGATATGTGATAAACAATATAATTTATTAACACTAACAATACAAACATAAACGCAGTGCAATACTAAAACATAATACAGTGCAAACAAACCAAACCAACCACCCACAGATAACAGTACATACAAGCAAGCGTCGTCAGGCAGGCCGGGTCAATATCAATAGGGCAGGTAGGTACAGGGGGAGCAAGCGGAGATGGGTCGGGGTCACAGGCCAGGTTCAGCAGGTAGCAAGCAGCGTGGTACAGAGGGTCAGGCAGAGGGATGGTCAGGGTCACAAGCCAGGGATCAGAACAGGTAGCAAGCAGCGTGGTACAGAGGGCCAGGCAGAGGGATGGTCAGGAGCGAGCCGGGATCAGAGCAGGAGAAGTCAGCAGCGGTTCAGATCAGGCAGGGTCAGCAAAGGAACAGAAACAGGATGCAGGACAGATACAGGGCCCAGGACAAACACAACACCAAGGCAGAGTCTGCAAGTCTGGCCATCCCTTAAATACACCAGTATCATCAGTTCCAGGTGTTAGCTGGCTGAAAGGTTGAGTCTCTGATTGCTGGGAGCACCCGCTGGCCAGCCCTGGTACTGCAGATCAAAAGGCAGGTGAGTCCCACCATTGCTGGCCAGTCCATTCCTGACAGGTATTTTCGAGTCATAGTGTCATGTGTTTCCATCGTGCAGGCTGGTCATCAGCATCATGGAAACACATGATGCTAATCCAGGGTGGGTAGTATTCTGAGCAGATCCAGCATTTTCAATGGTATGGAAGCCCTCTACAGCTTTAACCTGTTCCATCTCCTGCCCACTGCCATGTTGCCACAGAAAAGGTGAAGATCAGAAGTTAGGGCTCCTTTGTTAAAAGGTGGAGGGGGGAACTGCGGACTTTGATTTGAAAGGATGGGGGAGAAACTGAGGACTGTTTGAGGATTCCAATATGAAAGAAGGGTAGGGGAAAGTGATAACAGATGATACACCACCTGCTCACAAGGTCTTTACTTGTAATCACACTGGAAAAAAACAATGTTTAAGGTCCAGTTCACTTCTATTCACAGCCTATTCACATTGCTGTCAATTAATCCTTGATGAAGAGGGCACTCTTTGACCCCCGAAACGCATTGGATAATTTTTGATTGTCTCCCTGACTTTTATTAGGACAAAATTGTACTTTGAACTCTGAGCACTGGTGTGGTTCTTCAAAGGGTGGAGGTCACTGAGGAATCTGATGTGAAAGGGGGGGGGTTTAATGAATAACATAATGGGAGGGGCTTAGGACTCCAAAGTGAAAGGGGGATTTTGAGGTGACAGGGACCCTATTTTACACTGGGGTGCCTCGAGATTTTGCATACCTTCAAAGGGTGTCACGACTAAAAAAAGTTGAGAAACACTAATTTATAGGACAACAACAATTTATAACATACAGTAGTTAAAATATGTCTTTATTTAAGTTTTCAGGTGTTACATTACCTCTTGAGAAGAGGAGATTAAGGGGGATATGATCAATATAAATACATCAGTGGTTCATATAGCGAACTCAGTGTAGAGCTATTCACCCTGAGATCATCAGAGAGGAAAAGGGGGCACTCTTTACGTCTGGAGGAAAAGACATTTAATTTCCAAACACGGAAAGGTTTTAAGCCAGACTATGTAACTATGTAACATCATGTAAATAATATGACTCTACAAGATAGAACAGTAAAAAATTGTGGGGAGGGAGGAGGAAGGAAGTGGAGATGGGAATATGGTACAATGGTTGGTACATTGGAGTACAGAACACACAAATCAGATCATCACTTCCACATAAATAGAAGTAGCCAGGATCAGGTGGTAAAATTGGACAAGGTTGGATGCTGGAGAGACATCTGCGATTGAGCATTGAATCAGGCTAAGATGACACTTTGATATCCATTTACAGACACCGTGATCTCTTATGTATGTTTATTTGGAAGTATATGTCCTTTCTAATTACAGTAGGACATCTTCCCTTAGGTTGCTGCTGTGATATATTATGGGTGTGAGACCCCTAAAGATTTGACCCTTCTTTACTTGTCTCACTATAGCTGTGCACATACTGTATGTCTGCCGTTCAGTGAAGCATTATTAAGGGCCATCCAAGGTAATTTAGACTACAATTAAATGCAGCTACAACTTGGTTGTGTTGGGACTGTTTGTATTGTGTGTAGAGGTGATCAGCCCTGCATATGCTCAAATTGTGGACATCACAGCCACCATATTTTGCCTCTATAGGAGCATACAGGCAGAAACTGTAATCCATTTCCACATGGTGTACAAATGCCTCTGTTCCAGGTACCTCTTATCTGCATATGTGGGGAACTTTCACAATGTATCCTTGTATACCTCTTAAAGCAGAAATGTGCTGCATAGGACTAAATGGATATTTATGTATTGAGGATGGCTGTCTTTATGGTGCTGCACAACGCCTAGAAACAAGCACTGTATCTGATTTTATTTTTTTATCTATGGGAGTACCCATGTAGATAAACCAATTCAAATCATTTTACATTTGACAGGTGTGCAGCCAGAGCACCCCAACAAATTTGGGTAAACAAAAGTATCTGATTTTGTGTGGAATATGTGTGATGGAGATCGAAGTGTTAAATGATGTATGCCTTTGTGGCACATATATGGGTAAGGGTTATAGTATTGGCTTTAGTAAAGCTAATGAATAATGTTATATTTAAGATATACACCCACCGGCCACTTTATTAGATACACCTTGCTAGTACCGGGTTGGACCACCCTTTCACCTTCAGAACCTTGGTGGCAGGTGTTGGAAACATTCCTCAGAGATTTTAGTCCATATTGACATGATAGCATGGCTTTCTATCATCTCTACCCAGTCTGCCCATTGTCTTCTGACTTCTGATATCAACAAGGCATTTTCGTCCACACAACTGCCGCTCACTGGATATTTTCTCTTTTTAGGACCATTCACTGTAAACCCTAGAGATGGTTGTGCATGAAAATCCCAGTAGATCAGCAGTTTTTGAAAAACTCAGATCAGCCCATCTGGCACCAACAGCCATGCTATATTCAAAGTCACTTAAATCCCCTTTCTTCTCCATTCTGATGCTCATTTTGAACTTCAGCAGGTCGTCTTCACCACATTAACATGCCTAAATGCATTGAGCTGCTGCCATGTGATTGGCTGATTATCAGTTTGTGTTACCAAGCAATTGAACAGGTGTACCTAATAAAAGTGACCGATGAGTATATATGCTTGATGGCAGCTTTGTTGAAATAGATTTGTGTAGAAGGATATAGGATATGTCTCAATAGCTGAACATCCAAATATTCAGAATGTTTTCATATACCATGATATCTTATTTTAAATTGTGTACAAATAAACAGATATTTTATAGGGAAAGAGCTCTAGCTTTATTATTATAAATATATACTTTTTTGTTTTATGATGATGACTATATTTAGGGTTATATATGGTCCTTAGAAGTCAATAGGACAAGGTTTTCTCTTGAGGAATTGAAGTATTATTTTGTACCACTAGTACCAAGGCCTTTGGACCTTGAAGGTGGGGGGATTCAGTAGCCATTGGGTAGAAAGTTTAGGGCATTACCTATCTTGTAAAGAGATCCATGCAGAACATATACTTTCATACCCATACTCATACTCTCTGTCATCACTCAGTAAATGCTGACCATGGATGATACCTAAACAAAGATGGTGCAGTCCTTCTGGAGAAAAAGAATATAAAGGTATTTTCAGAGCAAAAAAACCCAATAACATACACATAGTACTTTTCAGCAATGCACGCTCATTTGCCCATGTTTTATCGCTTTAAGCACATTGCAAGTATATAAACATGCTATAAATGTGCTCAGCTCATAGAGATCGCTTTGCCACACTATTAATTTCAACAACACCTCCCTTCTGTAGACATCCAAGACAAGAAAACAAATCTCTTTCTAATTTTATTTTACGCTTGTTTTCATCTTTATTTCATAACAAGTTAAACACCACACTTAGTTTGGAGGGACGTTGTACCCTAATACCTCCCTGTGACATCAACTCCAGGAGGTATACCCAATATGTTCAATTGCCAGGAGGTCCTGAGGAAAACTCAAGCACATCACTAAAATGATATCTCCCAGGCAGCCTTTTAACACTTTGAAACTCGCCAGGAGGAACTGGAGCTTGTGACTGAGCAAAGGAAAGTCAAGATTGGCCTTCTCACACTCATTTATCCCAAAAGGGATTAAGTGGTCTGAAAATGATGAAGATATTTCCAAATTTTCTGCAGCTTCCATAACGCTCTCAGCTACAGTTTGGATCTCATCCTTACTTCCACCTCCCAGAAACATTTGCTGACAAAGCATGTATTGGGCATGTTCCATAAAGCATTACGACATGAAGATAGTATGTCTTCATCAGGATATCAGTGTAATATTCCTGGAACGGACTACCTCAGTGACCAAATTCACATTGGCATCTGTGCCTGTGGTGTCACACCAGTTCATAGATATTTCCTTTTGGTTTGTAAAGTCATAGGAGTTTGCATTTTTGGTTAATTAATCCTAGACAAACACTTACCAATTTCCTTTTTGGTTGCAGGAGGCGTGCTGGTTTCTTTGGTATCTCTTTGAAATATTGTTATTTTAGATCAGACATTGTAAAGCAATTTAACCACTGTTGTCCAACTTGTGGCTGTCTGGCTGTCAAAAAAGTCCCAGTAGGATTGGCAGAGTGGGTTGAGGGTGAATGGTGTCCCCTTATGCAACGTGCCGGAGTAAAGAAATGAGGTTGAAACTTTTACTCTTTAAATGGATGTAGTAGGTGGTGGGAAGTGAGTATAGTTCATATTAGGTCAGCTGCTTGTGTGTATACCAGGAAAGTAGAGAACATACATACTGGTTGATTCCACTGCTGAAATGAGTGTGTGTTCTTTGGCTCTGAAATGCATGTTCAGGAAGATGGGAGATTTCCCATCAAGATGCAACATTTGTGCATTTTCACTGTCCCTTCCATTTGTCAGGCTACAGTGCTACAGGTATAATGGTGGTGTATCAGCGCAATTACTGCTGAGAGCCTATAATAGCCTAATAATGGTGGTCCATGTAGCACTGAGGACAAAGCTGCTTGAAAAAGGAGCACACTTCCGCCTTCCACGGCCAGTGCATACTCCGAAACGCATCGCAGTGCATCCTAGGTGTCTGACGTCATCACGGCCACGCCGCCGCTCCGCTCCAGTGTGCGTTCCACCAAGCTCAGAGGGAGGACATGCACGCCGGCTGGCCTCACCGCTGCCCTCCTCCAGCTACCACGCTGCTCCAGCGACTAAGCTGACCGCTCCACACCGCAGCAGATGACGTGGGCCTCCACGTGGCTCTGGCGGCGTAGCGTCTCCTCCTTAGGAGGAGCCTGGACGTGGAGGCCCAGCGGCCATCATTCATAGTGTCAGGGTTAGTTGTCTTGCTGACACATCTTGATGATACCTGCCAAATTTTGAAATAGATGCTTTTTGTTTTTCCTAATAAAGCTGTTTTATTCATAACTTACTACACTATGGGCGTCCTTTCCTGACTCCCTTTGAGGAGCACTTTGTTTGCAGAACCCTGACTTTGGAATCCAATACCAAACTGGGAGGAGGAAGATCTTTTGCTGCATCCTTAAAGGAGGGACCTACTTTCTGTGACCAGACCAGCTTTGTTCCTTCTGGATTGAGGATCCATGGGCTTTTGATATATACTGCTTATATATATCTTCTTTCTGGTGAGTGCGTATTTCAGCCACTTCCTCACGGATCACCAACATTGAATTTCCACTTGTCACCTGACATGTTTCTATGAACTGGACTTGCAGTGGACTTATTTCTGTTTTATTATTAATATCTTCAGCGCTGCACTGTTTTTTATGTTATAAAGTATTCATAGTCCTTGGGTTATAGGCTCATACCTTCAGCTAATTGGACACTGGAAAACTCAACACGTCCCACTCTGTGAGTCCTCAGAGTTTTGCTATTGTCCTGAGGGGACTCCATTCAAAACTTTTTTTTGTTTTGAATAGAGTATGAAAGGCTTAGGATGTCTGGGATCTCTGTTGTTATTTTTTTCTGTCTGTGTCTGCATTAGAAAGTTTTCCATTTGTCCATATCAGTGACAATTCACTAGGAAGTACAAGCAAATCTTCCCAAAGCTGAAAGGGGAAGGAGTATAACATATTTGACAGTTCCACTGAAATAGGTATCTTCACTGGGATAGGTGATAGGTATAGATAGTTAGATTTAGTTTGTATTTTGGTATGTACATTTAGTTGTCACACTGTAGACAGTGCAGTTGTAATTGCTGTTAGGAAAAAGCATAACATGCACACTGTAATCAGTGTTGCTGTGCTCTGCTAGGTCTAGGTCTTCTCAGTATGTTCAGCTGCTGCCAGCCTGATAGTTCCCTCTGCATCCAGAAAGCTTGAGAATCTTCTGGATAATAAGTGCGGAGCTATGCAGATAGCAGCATGAATATTGATACAGCCCCAGCCTATCCCAGAAAGACAGGCTCTGATGGCATGCTGGGTAACTATGTATTCAATGAGCACACTGGGTTTTTCCTGTATAGGATTGTTCAAGCCTGGGAGAGGACATGCTGCTTTCCCAGGTGATGCTGCTGGATCTACTTCTGTAGGCCTCAGGTGGGCAACCTAAGGGCCTGAGTGCTGAAACCCGGGTTATGCTAAAGCTGACTGAGGGGCCATCTACTAAATGTCTGGCATCACAGAGGAAGGCAACCTACTTTTCTTGGGCCTTGAGTGCAGACACCCCTAAAGGATCTAAGAGACTGAGTTTTACTTAACCCCCTCTGGTGCTAGGGATCAGCTGCAGGTCTAGCTAAAAGGGGACACCGGCTGGTGTCCTGAAGAGCTTTGTCCACTTAATCTCCTACCTAAAGGGTCTCTGCTCTAGTTTGCTACTACTACTGCTACTTCTGCCTTAAAGCTGAAATCCACTGTTTGTTTCAAGCACAGACTTCATCATAGCTTATCCAAAAGAACTCTATATAGTTCTTGTTGTTGGAGTATCCCACCTAATCCCCCAACCCTTATCCAAGTTCTCCAAAAATAAATACAACAAAAAATAACACCCCTAAACCGGTCATTGAAGAAACGTATGAATGAGCCTGTGTGCCTGGCTGCGGGGCAAAGATTTGGGGGAAAATCTGGACAGAATCCCTGTGGCTCATATGGGAGTAGTACTACAGGAGTATTCCCCTTACCTGTTTGGTAACAACTGGTCTCCTTATATTAGTAAAGCAAGTATGGAATATTCTTCCTACACAAGCATCAGTAAATACCTGACTCAAGGTTTTATCGCTTCCCAAATATGTCCAAAACTAGAAAAAAATAATTTTGACTGGAGTTCAACTTTTACTGCTGTAATGTTATTGGCCAATTGTATTTTTTTTTTTTATGCATTGCTCGTTGCTAGTCGACATTTTTGTTCAATTTTAAAATAAAATTTGTCAGAGGAAAAAAGTACCTGTGTTCATAACCCATTGCTGACTTTAGAGTATTTTTTGAGAGCCGAGAGAAACATTATTAAAAATTACAGAATAGTTACAGAAAGACCATTAAAGAAAAGCAACAGGTAACATTTTTTACACCATTGATAGCATTTTGAAATATTGTCTACAGAGAACACAAAAAAGTTCATCTTTAAATGTAAATCAATATTATAAAAAAAAATAAATCACAAAAAACATTTCCATTTTTGCGAAAAACCATAATGTTTGAATGCCTGATCATCTCAGAAGGAAGTGGTTGACACAGAACATAGATCTTGGAAAGAGTGCTTTTCTGGTGTGTAGGTCAGTGTTTAAGAAGGTCTTCTTTGGCTACTATATGTTAACACCGCAGGTCCCTGGAGGCTCCATTCACTAGACCATACTGGGGACTTTCCTTTTCTGTTCCCCTGGGTGGCTCTAGAGGGAACTTAACAGAAGGGTTTAAACGCAGAGCCTTCAGGTGGAAGTAAAATATTTAAAAAGTCCATATATTCAATTTGGGATGTATTTTTGGAGGTGTTTGTGCTCTCTTTGGCTTCTAATCATCAATGTGACAAGGATTTCCCTCTGGTAAAGGACAGTGCTCTTCTGTATCAGTGTGGAACTTGGTGCTAAATTACTGCTATATAAGAATCCTAGCAGCTCCCATAAACTTTTTATAGCTTAGGAAAATAAACATGTGGTTTGAGGCCTTCACATAGCCAGTGCTAGCAAAGTATGAGCTTGCTTTAGAGAACTAAGAAAGAAAATATTGGTAAAACTAATAAATTTCCAAGCCAGCAAACTGAGGGACAGCATGAGGGAGGGAGAGAAGTGAAGATGGGACTTGTAGGGCATACGTTTTCTCTGACGTGATTTCATGGCTTAATTAATACAATTACTGTTTTTTTCTGCAGTAATGTAGCTAGGTTATGTGACTATCCCAATAAATCTGCTACACAGAGATCATAATTTTGTAGAGCTATCCGAATTATTGTAAAAATCATTTCTGTTTTTACATACATGACGCTATTGCTGAGCAGCCTATGGTTAAAATTCATGGTTCTGGCATATAATGTTTAATTCTCTGACGCTGGGGGACATCTGTACCTGGACACTGTAAGTAATTATTAAAAAATGGTAGTGCTCAGTATATAGTTTCTATTGCACTACAACATTAATCTGTATATGGAAAGACTCACCAAAAACGTGCTACTCTAATTTAAGTATATCTAAAGTTTTGGATAAAGTAGAGATTTATGAAAACCCCTCTTTTTTTGCTATTGTTGTCCCATTGGGTTGATTTCCCTTCATTTCCTGTCACTTAATCACAACAGAATCCAAAGGGAAATCTCTCCAACATGAGGGAAATCTGGAATTGGTGTCCCTATTGGATGATTTCCCCCCTCTATTCCTGGTCCGCTGACAACTCAATATTTTAGATTTTCTTTCAATTTATCCCTTGATGACAGTGGTCAAATTAGAGGGTGAGGCCCCTAGGGAATGCAAAGAGTTATACTGCTCTATCCACACTACTCTATCCACTCACATAAAAAACGTTGGTAAACTTTTATAACTTTATTTGTGAAATTTATCAGATTATTGGGTAACTATAGTGCCTAAATAATGATCTTGGGGTATGTACTTGTATATAGGTGAGACGTAATGGGCTAATACCATAGTCAGAAGGGAAGACAAAACAGTTTTACAAATTCTTTTCTAATTTCTGTAATACTGAATATGTTTAGATTCAGGTCTCAAACCAACATTAAGCTGAACAGAATTTCTGTAACAATTATAACCTTGCATCTTCTGTACACACAAAAAATTGTTGCCCTGTGTATCTCAAATAAAATGTTCTCCCATAAAGTGATTTAGAGTAAATAATTGCATTCAAATTAAAAAATGTAAAAAAGCTTGAGTCCATATAATAATTCAATAGATTAGTAGAAAAAAAAAAAATTTTCTCCGTGCAAGTTAAGAGCATAATGTACTAGTATGCATCGTATACTAGCACATTATGAAAGACTTACCTGAAAATAAAGCCCTCCATCAGAGCACTATCACGACTCCCCAAGGCTTCCATCTTCACCCTGTCTTCCTTCCAGGTTCGCGAGCTGCAGCCATCTGATTGGTATAGGCATAAGTGGGAGTATTGGCCATGGCACGGCTCTCTCAATGGACGGCATGTGGTCCATTGACAGCGCAGTGCACATGCGCCGGTGACATCAACAGCACTTCTACAGTAAATATCTCCTAAACAGTAGGTAAAAGATACAAAAGTGGGTTTACTTTCATCATTCTAAAATAAACCCAGTGAGATGTGTATCCACCTTCCTAACATACAGCCTCTTACCAGATACACAGTCCCCAAATTATAGGTGGTCTGATGAAGCTGTGTTGGTTTCGATTTGGATCATCTGCCAAGGGAATACAAGTGGTATTGCTTTCTCCTCCTCCTAGTCTTTTTAGGGACTCAGTTTAAAAAGAGATGAATCACCAGTAGTGAGGTACAGTTAAAAAGATTTAATTGATAAAAGCCAAAAAACTACTTACAATATTGCTATACAAATAGCGCATGTAGTATAAGATGCTGCTGGTGCTTGCTCCAGCAAGTGTGGGTGACATTAGCATGAACTCCTTTCCACGGACTCCTTCCCACCCAAGAGGACATCATATGGTGTCCTCCCAGGATAGTGCCTCATGCGCACCCCATGGTCCATTCTGTGGCATGATCTGTGATCCGCTGTGTCCACCGGACACAGCGGATGACAGATCTGTGTACCGGGCCACTGTCGGTACCATGTGATTGCTGCGACCAATCACAGCAGATCACATTGCAATTGTACACAATGAATAGCTTCCATTCATAGCCATTTACTGTGTTGCTCGCTGTGATTGATTGCAGTGATCACATGATACAGACAGGGCCAATCACAGCCCATTTGTACCATGTGAGTAGCTGTGGCCAAAATTAAAAAATTCTGATCACATCCCCAGAGTAGTACTTTTTTTTTTTTTGCATACTGTCACCAGTCAGTGTCCCTGATCACTGCCACACCAGTTATATGATGATGCTGTACTGCACTGGTGAAAGTATGTTAAAAAAATAAATAAATAAAATTTCTTAATTTTCCAAAACATTTGAGCAAAAATTTACAACTTCAAAAAAACTCCCCATGCCATTTACTAAATACATTAGACTGTCTACTTTCCAAAAAAGAGGGGTCATTTGGGAGGTATTTGTACTGTCCTGGTATTTTCGGGCCTTAAGAAATGAGATAGGTCGTCAGTACATCAGGACTGATAAAATTTCAGATATATATACCATAGTTTGTAGACTCTATAACCTTCCTCTAGACTAAATATTATACAACTATTTGGGCTATTTTTACCAAAGAAATATAGCAGAATACATTTTGCCTTAAATTTCTGAAGAAAGTTTCTTTATTTGCAAAATTTGTGTAACAGAAATCTAGGAAGATGCGTTTTTTTCTTTTTCCGTTTATTTAGCAAGGAAGAAAAAACCCAGTGCTGATCAAATACCACCAAAAGAAAGCTCTATTTGTGTGAACAAAATTTCACTTGGGTACAGTGTTGCATAACTGAGTAATTGTCATTCAAAGTGTGACAGCACTGAAAACTGGCCTGGGCATGAAGAGGGTAAGTATGAAGTGCATGAAGTGTCCAGTAGTGAATTGGTTAAAAACATACTTTTGTCTGGATCTGGATTTAACTTTCCAATTTTCTGTTCCATTTTTCCCAATGATAGTTGTCACTGGAACTAAAATATTATGTTGACAATAAAGGAAAATTGCTAGATTACAGTATAGTGTGTGGAGCTCCTCCAATCTTCATTGCTCAAGTCTGCTGGACAGGCCCACTATTGCCTGCACTGTTGTGATTATCTGCCCAATGCTTCCAGGTGCTTTTTGTGATAAGACATGGCCACTTCAAAGTGCACCACCTTTGGTTGATCCAATTTCTCCTATTAAGAGTTGCCACATTATACCTCCCTTGGTTGCTCCTACTCCTCCTACAAAGGGTCTCCATACTGTACCACCTTTAGTTATTCCCACTCCTCCTATGAAGAGTCTCCATAGTGTACCAACTTTGGTTGCACCCATGCCTCCTATTAAGAGTCTCCATAGTGCACCACCTCTAGTTATTCCCACCCCTTCTATTATGATTCCCCACAGTGTACCACCTTTGGTTGCTACCACTCCTCCTGTTAAGAGTCTCCATAGTGTACCACTGTTGGTTACATAGTTAGTCTTGCTGAAAAAAGACAAAAGTCCATCCAGTTCAACCATAAAAAAAGAGTTATAATCCAATCAATACAGTTGATCCAGATGAAGGCACCCCCCCCCCCCAGAAAAGCATGATCCAATTTGCTCCTGCAGAGGAAAAATTCCTGCCTGATCCCCCGAGAGGCAATTGGATATTCTCTGGATCAACTTTACCTATAAATGTTAGTATCCAGTTATATTCTGTGTATCCAAGAAAGAATCCTTTTTTAAATCAATCTTCTGACCAACTCTTGAGGGAGTCTATTCCAAATTTTCACAGCTCTTACTGTTAAGAAACCTTTTCATATCTGGAGATTAAATCTCTTTTCCTCCAGATGTAAAGAGTGCCCCCTTGTCCTCTCTGATGACCTCAGGGTGAATACTTCTACACCGAGTTCACTATATGAACCACTGATGTATTTTTATATGTTGATCATTTCCCCCCTTAATCTCCTCTTCTCAAGAGAGAATAAATTCAGTTCCTCTAA
The DNA here is from genome assembly GCF_062004578.1 of Staurois parvus. Taxonomy (NCBI): domain Eukaryota; kingdom Metazoa; phylum Chordata; class Amphibia; order Anura; family Ranidae; genus Staurois; species Staurois parvus. The sequence continues at coordinate 7,831,021 of NW_028318186.1, read as the reverse complement.
TCTTTCCTCATAGCTGATCTCCTCCATGCCTCGTATCAGTTTGGTTGCCCTTCTATGTACTTTCTCCAGTTCCCCAATGTTCTTTTTGTGAATTGGTGCCCAAAACTGAACTGCATATTCCAGATGAGGTGTTACTAATGATTTGTACCGGGGTAATATGATATCTCTCTTTCTGGAGTCTATACCTCTTTTAATACAAGAGAGGATTTTGCTCGCTTTAGAAACCGCAGCTTGGCATTGCATGCCATTATTAAGCTTGTGATCTACCCGAACCACCAGATCCATCTCCACCATTGATTCCCCCAGTTGTACCCCCCCTAGTATGTATGACGCATGCATATTCTTAGTCCCCAAATGCAGAACCTTACATTTATCAACATTAAACCTCATTTGCCACATATTTATCCAATTACACAGAGCATTAAGGTCGACCTGGAAGTTGGAGACATCCTGTAAGGACGTTATTCCACTGCACAGCTTGGTGTCATCTGCAAAGACTGAAATGGGATTTTTAATCCCAGACCCTATATCGTTTATAAATATATTAAAAAGTAAGGGTCCCAACACTGAACCTTGGGGTACACCACTGACAACCCTAGACCATTCAGAGTATGAATCATTAACCACTACTCTTTGAATACAATCTTTTAGCCAGTTTTCTATCCATTTACATACAAATTTTTCCAAGCCTGTAGACTTTACTTTACACATTAGCCATGTGTGGGGAACTGTGTCAAACGCTTTTGCAAAATCCAAGTATACCACGTCCACCCCCACCCCTCTGTCCAAGTATACCATGTCCACCGCCACCCCAGGTCTTTAATTACTTGGTAAAGATTTTGATCCCTTTTTAAATATTGGCACCACATTGACCTTACACTAATCCAGTGGTACTATGCCAGTCATTAAAGACTCACTAAAAATTAGAAACAATGGCTTTGAATGACAGAGCTCAATTCTTTAAAGACCCGTGGGTGTATGACATCCGGTCCAGGTGCTTTATTCACCTTTATTCTGTCTAAATATTTTTGGATCATATCAATTGTGAGCCATGTGGATCATCTGGAGCTGTGTCAATACCATTCCCATTATGGACAAGAGCTCCCCCATGCTCCTTTGTATACACAGAGGCAATTGGATATTCCCTGGATCAACTTTACCAATAAATGTTAGTATCCAGTTATATTCTGTGTATCTAGGAAAGAATCCAGACCTTTTTTTAAAGCAATCCACTGAGCTGGCCAGAACCAACTCTTGAGGGAGTCTATTCCACATTTTCACAGCTCTTACTGTGAAGAAACCTTTCCGTGTTTTGAGATTAAATTTCTTTTCCTCCGGATATAAATAGTGCCCCCCTTGTCCTCTGTGATGACCTCAGGGTGAATAGTTCTACACCGAGTTCACTATATGAACTACTGATGTATTTATACATGTTGATCATATCCCCCCTTAATCTCCTCTTCTCAAGAGAGAATAAATTCAGTTCCTCTAATCTTTCCTCATAGCTGATCTCCTCCATGCCTCTTATCAGTTTGGTTGCCCTTCTCTGTACTTTCTCCAGTTCCCCAATGTTCTTTTTTGTGAATTGGTGCCCAAAACTGAACTGCATATTCCAGATGAGGTCTTACTAATGATTTGTACCGGGGTAATATGATATCTCTCTCTCTGGAGTCTATACCTCGTATAATACAAGAGAGGATTTTGCTCGCTTTAGAAACCGCAGCTTGGCATTGCATGCCATTATTAAGCTTGTGATCTACCAGAACCCCCAGATCCTTCTCCACCATTGATTCCCCCAGTTGTACCCCCCCTAGTATGTATGATGCATGCATATTCTTAGCCCCCAAGTGCATAACCTTACATTTATCTACATTAAACCTCATTTGCCACATAGTTGCCCAATTAAACAGTGCATTGAGGTCGGCTTGTAAGTTGGTGACATCCTGTAAGGACGTTATTCCACTGCACAGCTTGGTGTCATCTGCAAAGACTGAAATGGGATTTTTAATCCCAGACCCTATATCATTTATAAACATATTAAAAAGTAAGGGTCCCAACACTGAAACTTGAGGTACACCACTAATGACCCTAGACCATTCAGAGTATGAATCATTAACCACTACTCTCTAAATACGATCTTTTAGCCAGTTTTCTATCCATTTACATACAAATTTTTCCAAGCATGTAGACTTTACTTTACACATTAGCCGTGTGTGGGGAACTGTGTCAAACGCTTTTGCAAAATCCAAGTATACCACGTCCACCCCCACCCCTCTGTCCAAGTATACCACGTCCACCACCACCCCTCTGTCCAAGTATACCACGTCCACCACCACCCCTCTGTCCAAGTATACCACGTCCACCGCCACCCCTCTGTCCAAGTAAACCACGTCCACCGCCACCCCTCTGTCCAAGTATACCACGCCCACCGCCACCCCTCTGTCCAAGTAAACCACGTCCACCGCCACCCCTCTGTCCAAGTATACCACGCCCACCGCCACCCCTCTGTCCAAGTATACCACGTCCACCGCCAACCCTCTGTCCAAGTAAACCACGTCCACCGCCACCCCTCTGTCCAAGTATACCACGTCCACCCCTCTGTCCAAGGTTTTGCTCACCCCCTCATAAAAAGGAATAAGATTTGTTTGACAAATTCTGTCTTTCATGAATGCATGCTGTCTGTTGCTTAAAATATTTTTTTCAAACAAGAACTCATCTATGTGGTCTCTTATTAAACTCTTCAGTATCTTCCCAACTATAGAAGTTAAACTAACAGGTCTTTAATTACTTGGTAAAGATTTTGATCCTTTTTTAAATATTGGCACCACATTGGCCTTACACCAATCCAGTGGTACTATGCCAGTCATTAAAGAGTCCCTAAAAACTAGAAACAATGGCTTTGAAATGACAGAACTCAATTCTTTAAGGACCCGTGGGTGTATGCCATCCAGTCCAGGTGCTTTATTCACCTTTATTCTGTCTAAATATTTTTGGATCATATCAAATGTGAGCCAATGTGGATCATCTAGAGCTGTGTCAATACCATGCCCATCATGGACAAGAGCTCCCTCATGCTCCTTTGTATACACAGAGCTGAAGAAGGTATTTAATACATTTGCCTTCTCTTTGTCCCCAGTCACCCATTCTAGATTATTCTGTAAAGGGCCTATATGCTCAGACCAAAACCTTTTTACTATTAATATATTTGAAGAATTTTTGGGGGTTGGTCCTGCTATCTTTTGCAATCTGTCATTTGTTTTCAATTTTTGCAGCCTTGATTTCCTTTTTGCATATTCTGTTATATTCTTCGTAATGTATAAACGATGATAGCGTTCCTTCATTTTTATAAAAGCTCTTTTCTTATTAGTTAATAACTTTTTTAACTTTGGCCATTTAGCCATTTAAACTTGTTAAAGTGGTTGTTCCCACTCCTATTAAGAGTCTCCATAGTGTAACAAACAGGCCATACATGGGCCAATTCCAAACGATTTTTTGATCGAAAATTGAAAACATCGTTTGTTCTGTAATCTGATGGTGCCACCAATGATTTTGAAAATCGGTCATTTTTCACAAATTTTCCAGCATGCCCAATAAATGAAATGGGGAGGAACCACGAAAATCGGCCAGTGCCATTTCCCCACTAACAGAGCGAAAATCGGCCGATTATTCTTATGTCCTATGTTCAAATGAAAAATCGTTCAAACAGTGACCCATGTATGGCCAGCCTAAGAGCAAGATCACTTTGCAGTTGTTATTGCAATATCACTACTTGGTGTGCAGACCTGGGAACTCAAGCACAGAGATCCCACCACAGGAGCCCCTGAGCAATATGAGAATCCACTGACTGGTTTAACATCTCCAGCATCCACCAAAAACCAATACATCAATTTTGGGTGGATTGACTTTTAAACAGAGATATGTAGCAGAAATTGTATACATTGTCTGCCTAAATTATCCGATGACCTTATCAAATGTTTTCTCGCAGAGAGAAAAAAAATTCCTCTGAGACTCCTGCATTGATAGTGATCCAGATTTATTTTCAGAACTGACATTAGTATAGAAACTTCCAAACAAGGCAAAGTAAAAAACAGGGCTGGATCCTTCTCTCCCTTCCATTAAAAAAATTGCTTGGCAACTGCACTACTAATTGCCGCTATGGAGAAATCCAGAGCGCTAACCATTCCTCCTGACCTGTCTAATAAAAGAGGAACTTTCACCTCCTCTGTCCCTTTTAATGGCTGACAGGCCCTGGCTGTTGTGAATGGAGTTATATCGTTGAAATAAGGAAAGATTTTTTTATGCTGGCAATTTTATTACTGAAAAGTTGTCCTGTGGTTTGTTTTTTCCCTCCTCTCTTCCAATATGCGGCTAAAGTGCACACACGCTGCATTTTTCGTGGATTTCCAATGATATTTTTCATTTCATGTGGCTGAAATAAAGCACAGACAGATCTGTTAGAGGAAGGCAAGACTAACAAACTTCATTCTCCGCTTGGCGCCGTGGGTGGCATGATTACGTCTTGTACTGGGCTCAGTCCTGAAATACTGAGGGGGTTGACACCGACCCCAATGTTAATGGACACAATAGCTGAGAAGAAGCAAGAATAAAGAGCAACTCTAGGTAACAAACAGCTAAGGGTATCCAGGCAGTTTTGCAACTGTTTGTGGCAGTTTTTTTTTCAGTTTTGGAATGAGAATGGAAACAGGGAAATGTTAGAATCCCTGTCTGGACCGTATTGCTGTCTAGTCCCCCATTTGGGTGATTTGTCTTTATCTCCTTTGTATTTGATGGGGATCTGTCAGAAATGGAAGAGAGGGAAAATCTTTTTGATTCTTGTCTATTTGACAGAGAGAAACGAAAATGTAGGAAAATCATTTTGCTTACAGCAGCAGACCAATGACCAAAGCATGAAACCAGCCTCTTTTAGGGTGTATTGATAAACAAATTTGCATAGCCATTCATCCATCTAAACTGCATGAAAATTTGTTACGTGCAAATGGAAGAAATTCAAATGTTCTCAGGCTGTGCAGGTTGAATGTGGAACAATACTGTAATGATGATGTGATGATGGCCACTAGATGAAGCTAAGGCAAATACTTTTTTTTCCTATTGAAGCCCTCTTTTGGGAGGCTTACGAGAATTGGCCCTCCCCAAACAGGATATTGCGCTAAACCTGTAGGTAAATAGGAGAACCAGAACCTTCGCTAAGTGGAAGAGTGGGTTTGATAAAGTTGGCAGTGCGTCCACCCAGGACAAGACCTCTGTGAAAAGAGGGGATTCTCTTCCTGGGAAATTATCCAGCTATCTAAACAAAGTACTTGGGAGCTGAAGAACTACTGAAAACAGCAAATAACATTAACCCTAAGTATATAAATGCACATCAGTATACAGTATAAATAGTACAAAATGTATATAGGAATTGATTAATACTTGTACATACATCCATGTATAAACAGGTGTAGAACTGCACCCGTAGGAGTTGTTGAAGTTTTGGGTCCCGCTATAGTCCTGCACAGCCAGGCAACACTCATTTTCACAATAACTTGCATTCAGGAGACAGTAACCAGTCTTTGAGCTTTGCTTTAAAGATTTATTAGGGGAATTGAACTGAGCTGGGAAACCAAGGACAACTTCCTGGAACTATTTATATGTTTTTACAACAATCTCTTTTGAAGAACTAGCCAGCGTCTCGGTTTGTACCACCCTAGACCGCAGATGAATCCTCCTCTCATCCAGCTATCTGAAAGAAATCCCTGAGCAGGGGATCCACTAAAGTAAGACAGTCTGGGTAGTTGCTAATCTGGTTTTCCACTAGAGTGCTCCTTCCCCTATCTGGCCTGGGGGTGAAGGTCTACTCACTCAGTCCTTCTCCTGTGTTGCTGGTGGGTCGGTGGCTTTTACCAGGCCTTCTAGCTGGACTGCTTCTTCCCTGCCTCACAGGCGGTTCTCTCTCAGGGGGCCGGTGAAGTCCCAAGCTTTCCTACTTCTCAAGGCCCTTCTGCCTGTAGGTGAGCCCTTATCCATCTGGGCCCCCTCACAGGCTCTTCTCTCCAGCTTCACTTCCTCTCCACATTCCACCCAAACTTTCCTCCTACTGAACAGGCTCAGTTACTCTTAAAGGCTGTCCTGGCCCCTTTCAAGCCTCTTGTTGGGGATTGGCCAGGATCCTCTAAGAGTACAGACCAGCCACTCCTCACCTGCACCCACTGCTTCTAGATCTTTGTCCAAAGTCCTAGAGCAGGGGGAAATCACAGAAGGTTGGTCTGCTGAGCCTCTCAGCTCTGACCAAAATTTGACCTTCTGACTATTGCACCCAGGCTGCTATTCAGCCTCTAACAGTTGAAGCTAGAGCTCCCCCTAGCTTCCTAGGAGGGTGCTACACAGTTATTATCAGTAAATGGCCCAATAGGGGTCCTGGCGGGATTCTGCACATACTCCCGGGTATATATACTGTATTTATTAATGAAGATACCTCTAGATCACGGGTGTCAAACTGGCAGCCCCCCAGCTGTTGCCAAACTACAAGTCCCATGAGGAATTGCAAGGTTGACAGTTACAAGCATGAGTCCCAAAGGCAGAGGCATGGTGGGACTCATGTATTTTCGCAACAGCTGGAGCGCTGCCAGTTTGACACCCCTGCTCTAGATGTTCCAGATGAATGTTGCAGCAAGGTCCAGTTGTAGGCGCCCCTGAGAATGATGCTGACTCTGTCTTTGTGTCGGAGACCTGAAGACAAGATCTGCAGTAACAATTAGATCCTCCATTGGTTGTCCAATAAGCCTGGAACAGAGCTTCTCACCGGCAGAAACTGTGGTATGGCACTGGTACTGTGGCACTGGAACTCAGAATCAGCCTATCTACTCCGTGCTTTATTCTCTCCCTAGTAATTTCTAAAATAACAAGAGCGGTATATAAACACTTTTGCAATAAACAGGTTAATTTACTAATATACAGCAAGGTGGTCACTACATACATACAGTAGCACAGACCTAGCTATCTGGCATTGTGCATGTGAAATAATAAATACAGGGCAGAGATATTCTGTCAATACAAGGCAAGATATTCTTGCAGCAACATATTTTCATAGATCTTACAAACAGGGGTCCTACACATTACACTCTACTAAAAGTAGAGGCGTGGCTATTTTTTTACACAACTCATTTCCCTTCGATACTCAACATGTTTATCGTGACCGAGAGCAGATTTATCATTATTAAAGGCACCCTCTGGGGTCGTGAACTCACGATTGCTAATGTTTATGCACCAAATTCAGCACAAGCATCCTTCTTTTCCCGTTTTTTCTTGATAGGTTTCTATCCCCTCATTTATTGGTGGGAGGTGATTTTAATTTGGTAGCTAACCCCCTTTTAGATAGAAGCTCATCCTCACCATCCTCCCAAACCTTCCCAAAATCCCTTATCAAAAAATTAGCTACACTCTTGGAGGGCACATAATGTAGGAGCCAGAGATTATTCATTTTACTCCCACCCACATGACTCTTATGCTAGACTAGATTATATCTATTGTTCCCCCATTCTGCTAGCTGACTCTAGGAAAGCCTGCATTCATTTAAGCCCCTGTTCGGATCATAATATTATCGTGCTATCTATCACTCTCGTAGGTTTAGCACTCCTGGCGACTTAACGACTCTATGCTTCCAAATTCTACCTCTCGCCAAGAAGTAGTTACTTCTATTCAAGAATATTTTCAGTCAAACACAACTCCTGATATCTCCCCGGCCATCTTGTGGGTAGCCCATAAGGCGGTCCTGTGAGGCCACCTTATTTCCATGGCTTCTTCTAGAAATAGAGAGCGGTGGAAACAAATTCAGAAACTTACCTGAGAATTAGAAGCACATTATAGAGCTCATGTTGGCAATCCATCTCTCCTTAACAAAACGATGTTATCGCAAAAGCGTCTAGAACTGAATACTTTACTTTCCCAGAAAACTGAAAAAGCTCTACGCTGGTCGAAGGCCTCCTTTTTATTACATAGTAACTCAGCGTCTGCTATGTTCACATGGAAATGAAACCATTCTATACGACCTCCACATATCTACAAGTTACGTACTAAATCCGGCAGTATCTCCTCTCTTCCTCGTGAAGTCCTGGGTATTTTTGAAAATTTTTATTCCACCCTATTAGCTCCTCCGCAACCAGCTTCCACTCCCCCCAAACGGCTCATGGCTTGATTCTATACCCCTCCCTGCTCTCACACCCTCTCAGATATCCTCTCTCAATGCCCCATGTACTTTGGAGGAAATAATCCATGCAATTAGTGCACTAAAAACTTCCACAGCACTGGGCCCTGATGGGTTTACTGCCAGTTATTATAAACATTTTGCCCCTACATTAGTTAGCTCCCTTTTTGATGTCATTATTCAGGGAGGCAGGTTTCCTGAGGAGATGCTGTTGGCTAACATGTCTTTCATACCTAAAACACTAAAAGACCATCATTTACCTCAAAACTATAGACCAATCTCGTTAATGAACAATGATCTGAAAATATTCAGCCGCATTCTGGAAGATAGGTTGGCCCCTATTATCTCCTCATTGGTCTCTCCAGACCAATCAGGATTTATCCCAGACAGACTTATCATGGACAACAACATTCATCTCACATTAATTGTTATTTAAGATGCCAATTTGCATTCTAAAGAAGTTTTGTTGCTGAGCCTGGACATTAACAAGGCCTTTGATAGTGTCCTTTGGCCATATTTGTTTTCATTACTACAGAAGATGGGCTTTAGTGCAGAATTTCTGTCTGGTGTACATGCTTTATACGACCCCCCCCCCCCAAAACAAGAATAAGACTTCCAGGCTGCAATTCTGATTTTTTTACACTGGGCAGGGCACCCGTCAGGGTTGTCCTCTTTCGCCTTTATTATTTACTCTAGTTTTGGAACCCTTGGTAATTGCAATAAGATCACATGCAGACATTTCTGGTTACCCATTATTGGTTTCACATTTCAAAATCTGCATGTATGCTGATGATGTTATGCTTTACTAAACCGTTAATATCATTGCCTAATTTATGCACAGTACTGAATGACTTTGCTATAGTATCAGGTCTTACTGTAAATTTTACCAAATCAGTAGTTATGCTATCAATGTTCCTGATTCCCTGAGTGCATCTCTCCGCAATTATTTTCCATTTCGTTGGGCCACAGATCGGATTTCCTACCTGGGTATTAACCTCACTCCCAGATACTCAAAATTATTTGCTGCTAATTACCCACCATGTGTGTCACACCTCTCTACTCTGCTGAAGATCTGGCATGGATACCCTATCTCATTCTTGGGCAGAGTCACGGCAGTCAAAATTAATATCTTGCCTAAATTACTTTATCTATTTAGGGCTCTCCCAATCCCTGTCTTGAAAACATTCCTAGATCGCTTTCAACGGATGATTAATAATTTTATCTGGCGTAACAAACGTCCTCATTTTACTTCATCGGTCCTATACCGGTCGCAACGGGCAGGAGGTCTCGGTCTCCCCAATTTCTGGCTTTACTACTTGTCAGCCCGTTTTGCACAATTATCACAATGGGCGACTATTAATTCCCAGATCCCGTGGATCTGATTTGAATCTCAGTCTATACGTCCGTTGTATCTACCAGGCATATTGTGGTCCAAAATTCCTCACCGCTCATTATTGATTCATAATTCCATTGTTGCCCAATCATTGATGCTTTGGTCCCGATATAAACTTAAATTCAATCTGGTCTCCTCTGTCTCCTCAGGTGCATCATTTTTTTGGCGACCCAAATTTTATTACGGCTTTTTCCTCTCCACAGGCATTCCATTAGTGGTACAATAGATCCTTTATCAGGTTTTCTGAGTTTAAAAGAGGAAGATCTTATATCACCTTTGAGATGCTACATATACTTTTTGATATCCTGCATCGGGAATATTATCGACAGATTGGACTTTTTTTAATTCACATTTTGGCCTTATACCTTCATCTCCGATTTTGTTTTTCGAACGCATTAGCCGTGACTCTCCCAGGGGCAGGGGTCTTATTTCAGATTTGTATCACCAATTTTTGGTTAGTTCCTTTCCCACACCCCTTCTATATAGCCAAAAATGGGAAGCTGATAGTGGTATCACCTTTTTGGATGAGTATTGGGATTCTATGGTGGATAACATACGTAAGAGCTCTAGATCTCTTTCTGTCCATGAGACAGCCCTCAAAGTATTAACCAGATGGTATTATACCCCATCTAGACTACATGTCCTGTATCCAGGGACGTCCCACCTATGCTTCCAGGACTGTGGCCTTGCCGGTACTCTGGTGCATACATTTTGGGCTTGCCCAGTTCTCTCCTTGGTGTGGTGCAGGATCCCTGAGGTAGCTTCTGCACTGTCGGGTGCCTCGGTGCATCTGACTATGCAGTCCGGCCTATTGGGAGCTCATGTCTTGGGGGCTCAGACTGAGGATATGAGGCTAATCCACACCATTTGTATATCTACCCTGTGGGCTATCGCCCTACACTGGAAACCTTTCAGGGTACCATTGGCCTCTGTTGTAAATAGAGTTGATGCTGTGATGCTCATGGAAAGAATTCATTATACTTTACTGGACAAGATGTACTGATTTGATAGAAAATGGGAAATTTGGAGAACTCAGACATTTACTACATGACTAAGGAACACCCATGTTCGGATTGATTGATTTACTCTGTTGGTAGATGTATAACTCTGCCTACCTCTCTATTTACATCGCTCATGTACTTAAACTCTTTTCTCTCCTCTTCTCTTCTCTTTTCTTTTTCTTTACTCTACATGATTGTACCATTTTGAAATGTACACTTCAGTTGTGACTTGTTTCTGTTTTCCGTTTGAAGCTGTAATGTCATTTTACAGTCTATTTCTTGAAAAATAAAATCGTTTGTAAACGAAGATATCCTTGCAGCTGCAATTAAGTTAAACGATTATATCAAAGGAATACTTGCATAATAGTCTCTTCTGGTCTGGGATTTAGCATGATGGACAGGATATGTGGAGAGACTCTTTCTCTCCCCATTTCCTCCTCAGTTTTCAAAGCCAACAAACAGAGGCAGGAAGTGCACACATAATATATTTACAGGTATTTACAAATTCAGACAGTAGAGGGCAGCAGATCCTTTCATGATGATAGTCAGTGCCATCCAGTGGCTATAATGCAGTATTTTCCATATTCATACCTTCTCAATATGCAGAGAATGTAGCCTGACCGTATTTGATTTTGCCCTATTTGCCCCCTCTCCCCTTAGTTCTGACATCACTTGTTCCCAGCCCTCCTCCCCTCTTCTGGCATCTGATATGCAGGGTCCTCTTTGCTGGTGCAGGATGGTTCTCAGTGGGAGAGTTGTGCTGATGTGATGATTGCCCCTCTCTGTATTATGCTGTGAATGCAGGGCACCATGATGGCACCACCTCATTGATATAATAATACAATATATTACTTATAATGATTTTTGGGATGGTCATATGTATTTATACTAAAACTCCTCCCAACTTTTGGCAAAGCCCCACCCACAAAATCACCAGAATGCTAAAATATTCAGAATCATAGGACAGTATGTTATTACTGTGTTTCAATAGGCCAATCAGTGATTTGCCTGGTTCCGGCTAACACAATGAGCTTCATATGTACATTATGTTATATAGACAGTTCCCATTCACTTGAACTTATCCAACCTTGCTTTGTAAAACTAAAGATAAATGAAAAAAAAAAAGTGATTTACCGCAGATGCTTCCCCGTGTTTTACATTTTGGCAATTATGTGTTGCAATGCAATACCTAATAATGTGAAATCCAGAAAAACAAGGAGCTGTACGGAGCCAAACCAGCATTGAGTTGCTCCAAGTTTTCCTGTAACATATGGGCCTAATTCAGGTATACTACAACCACCACAGTTTGGGTGAAATTATTACTGGATGTAATGAGATCTTTGTCATAGTTGGATGAAGAAAGAAAATCAGAATAAGGCCATCATGTGTCGGTGAGAAATGCAGAAGAGGATAACTGCTTGTTAAAGTGTATGTATATATAATTATTGCATATATTTTCCTAATAAATGTGATATTCAGAACTAAAGAAATCAAATGTGAAGAAGTTCATTTAATTTTGTCAGTAAAATAGGAAATATTGCATAATATTTTATATACGCATTTCACGCCAACAGGTGGAGTTTCAGGCTGCTTTTCACTTTTTAGGCTATGCTTAGCTGCTCTGCTGAAGAAGCCTATTGTTTACAGAACACAGTAGCTCAAGCTGGAGTGAGTGAGTCAGAGCAGTGAAACATCCCTATACCCTAACCAGCGCTGTCTTAATGCATGGGCACTCCTGGGCAGTACCCAGGGACACTAGGTGCAGCGGGGCCCTATGAAAGCCTTGCATTGGGCTCTGCCACAATAGGCTGACAGGAGATGTGACAACAGTGTCACTCACTTCTCCTGTCAGCAGGGAGGAGAGGCACATCCGTGCCACCTAATCTTTAAAAGTGGAGCCAGGCAGGGGAAAGCATTAGCTATTTTTGTAGTATTCTAATACAACCTCAAGAGCTGTCTTTTAACACTGAAATGCAAAGCTGGAGCGGGCAGTAATGGGCAGACCTGTGCACAGGGAAAGCTGCTACCTGAGTCCCCCACCTGCCCTCCTCCCTTCCATTCAGTTTTGTGTACATGGGCATCTTGCTTGGTGGTAAAGGTGCCAAACGCTGGTCAGCCAGGTACATTAAGGTGTGGTTTTTCAAAAGGCTATGTATGTGTGTGTGTAAGTTTATTATGGAAGAAAGGTATAGAGTTTAATCATAGATGTAGCTACAAACTTTTAATCGCTGCCATCTATTGGTTGAAGAATATATCTCAATTGAACACTGAAGTAGTTGTTGCAAAATACATGAACATTGTATGCCAACACCCCCACTCAACAACTACTCCTTGTATTAGTCCAATTTCAAATCTCTGTTCTATAAATCTGTTTCTTGTAAGCGGTTTTGTCAAAGCATCTGCAATCATCAAGAGATGTCATCTCTCCATCAGCAGCTCTGATCCAGTTTTGTTGCTCATGGATTGAAAGTATTTGCATCTCATCCCATGAATCTGGCTCTGGTTTTAATTCTATGCAAGCAACATAGGACAGACATTTGGCAGGGATCCCATTTATTGCTTCTGGTAGATTTCCTGACTGAAGCCTCTTGTGGCCTGGTTTCTTCTTTTACAGTATGTAGATTGTCTGCCTTAATTTCTATTTCTGTGTCACTTTCTTGCCTATCTTCGTGTGAAACTGATGTGGAATTTCCCTCATTTTGAAGCGTTTGTGTTTGTTTATAAAATTGTGAACACTGTGAAGTTTCATTAACAATTACACTTCTACTGATGGTTACCTTGTTTGTGTCTTCGTGTAGAATTCTGTATCTCTTTTGAGATTCACTGTACCCCATAAGTACACCTTTCTTTGCACATGCTTCCCATTTTGTACGTTTTTCTTTTGAAATGTACATACAGACTTTGATTTTAAAAAAAATTTAGATGCTTCAATTTCAGGGTTTTTCTATTCCACAGTTCATATGGAATTTTCTCACTTGATTTCCCTGGTAGTTGATTTTGTAGATAGCATGCAGTCATAATTGCCCCCCAATATGTGGTTGGCATATCTGCATCAAACAGCATAGTTCTTCCACTCTCACATAGAATAAAGTTCATTCATTCTGTAACCCCATTTTGTTATGGGTTGTATGGTACGGTAAAAAACAACCTGCGCTGGGTAAATACACTAATCATGTGACTACAAAACATGAAAAAAAATCGGAGAAAATCAGCTCTCATATCAGGCAATATACATAATAGGTATGGTACAGAAGTTGGAAATATTCTGCCATGCTTCCTGTGAATCAAATTTGTATTATCACATGTATATTTACTTCCATTGTCTGTGTGCAATACACTTGGCATTTTGCCAAATTTATTGCTTACTTGAGCCAAATACTGTTCAAGTTTCTCTGGTACTTCACTTTTGTTGTGTAACAGATATAGTGTAGTATACCTGGAGTAATCATCTCTAAAAGTGAGAAATTGCCTCTTCTTTCCTGGAGTCAATTTTTCCATTGGAACTCAATGATCTGAATGAATTACATCCAGAGGTTTTTTTCCTGTTTAGCTCTGCTGATACTCTGCTTTGGAAAGGATTTTCTTGTCACTTTTCCTTTTATACAGCTGGTGCATTTCATTGTTTGATCACATGGACTCATTTTTATTCCACTTGCATAGTCCTTCTCAATTAATTTATTTATTATGTCAGGACTTCGGTGTCCAAGTCATCTGTACCATGTGTGAATGCAGATTCAAAGTTTCTCCTCCTTGGCACTATTAACCACCTCATTGCAGTTCAGCTGATACATTTAATCTGTAATTTTAGCCTTTACAAGTAAGATTTGTGATGGCACAAGTGTCATCTTGGAAGATCACTACATTGCCTTGTTTTGTGAGTTTCTTCACTGACAAAAGATTAGTTTCAAGAGCAGGGATATAAATTATATTTTTACAGGTGTCTTTATGGTGACAATCTGGGAAAATGGACAATAAAGAAAACTATCTCCTATTCCTTCTGATTCCATTATTTGCCCATAGACTGTGGTTATTTTTTTCTCTTTTACTCTGGTCAAGTTGAATTAAGAAATTTCTGTCATTTGTCTTGTGACTTGTAGCTCCTGAATCAACACACCATACCTGCAAAGATGAAGTACGACATTTGGATTGAAAAACATTTATTATCTGAAGAAAAATCAGTTTCTTCCTTCACACTTTTGACCTTTTGTAGTTTAGTTTGTTTTTGCATTCTAGCTTTCCAGATTCTGCAGTCTGCTTTTAAATGGCCTTGTTTCTTGCACACAAAGTATTCACGTATTTCTTGTTGCATGTTACTGTTTTTACTCCTATTTTTCAAATTTAAAGCAGACACTGCGACAAAAGCACTGTCATTATTAATGCTTTCTACTTTACACTTATAACCATCCAAAAGCTTGCCCCTAACTTATTCCAATGTCAGTTCATCATCTAGACGTGCATCAAGTGCTGTGAAAAGTCTTTAATAACTTTATGGTAAACCACTAAGAATTAGTACTGCTACATGAAAATCTTTCATTTCTTCTCCTAAACCAACCAGGCGGTCAACCATTTCCAGTGTCTGTCCTATGTAATCCTGCATATCCTGGCCTTTCATCAGCCTGGTTTGGGATAACATTCTAATCAAATACAGTTTATTGCTCAGATTAGTTCTTTCACCTTTTGTAATCCCTCCCACATTTCCTTAGCAGTTTTACACTTACATATATGTATGATTTGATCATCTTCTATGCTAAAAGAAATTGTACTCTGAGCTTTCTGATCTTTCTCTATCCACTCATTTGAAGGGTGTTCTGGCCTGATTTAATTTATACATTTTCATCTTGGATTTCCAAGACTGGTCACCAGGGCCTAAATCCTGTTAGAGATTCTGTATACATATAGCCCTACAGAACAGACAGTGCACTGTCAACATGTTTATCTGCTGCTTCTCTACTAACAGGAAACTGTAAGTTTATTATAGAGAAAATAAATATAGTTTATCCTTGATGCAGCTGCAAACATATAAACACTGTCATCTACTGGCTGAAGAATATATCTCTACTGAATACTGATAATGATGTAGTTGTTGTACAAAAATACATGAACATTGTATTCCAACAGTTTGACCTGCCCCCTCCTGTCATGGCCAGTTTGACAACAGCCCTAAGGGAGATGGCTGATTGTTAGCTGCAGCTTGTCTTGGCTGTGAACACTTTCCTCTTACAACTGCAATAGAAATGCATAGGCTGACCCCCACCCACCTTCCATGCATTCCATTGCTTGTCTCAGGAAAGTGTTCAGAGCTGGGATAAGCTGCGCTTATTAATTAGCTTTCTCCTTCAAAGCTGTTGTCAGATCGCCTGCGTCAGGAGGGGAGCAAGTTGGACCTTGTAACTAGGGTTAAAAAGCACTTAGAAACATGGAACAAAGTACTACATGTATTTTTCCCATAGGAGACAGAATTGTAAAATAAAAAAAATCTAAAGATAGATCTTCTTAAAAGTGATGGGGTGATTTAATATTGTAGTTTGCATTTATGCAGAGGAACGTTAGAGGCCTAAGCTGCCACTAAGTTGATGATTTTTTTAGGCATTAGCAATGTTTCTTTGGCTACTCCCAGAGAGTCAATTCCCTAGCACAGCCCCCTCTTTTTCTTTGCACATCCTAGCCCTCTTGTTATCTGGGAGTGTTTATTTACTTCTGGTACTGGTCCAGCTCCTGAGTCCCTCCCCTCATCTCACTATGTAACCTTTTATGTATCTGCTGGGAAAGGAGGGAAGGGAAATACTATATAGTGTCACCTGAGTTTGCTGACTTCATATTCAAAATGGTGGCACCAACAGCAGCCTCAGGGCTATCAGATGTCTACACAAGGGAAACTTTTACATGCATAAAATACAGTATGTAAATGCACATAACATTAATGGGAAGAATTTTGCTAAAATGAATGGTCTGTCAAGGGTGACAGAGTCTCTTTAAAACCCAGGAATGTCCCTGTAAATCAGGGACAACAGACAACTCTGCTGCTATTCTGTCATTGCAGGGACTCTTCCTCTCCACCCATGTCTGCAGTACCGTTCTGCTTATTTTGTGCAACAAGCAGAAAACACATCTGCTGCTGACAATTATCAGGTGTCAGTCTGGCGGTAACATTATCCCCTACATTGTACAGATACTGTGTTCCTTCTAATTGTAAAACAGAGAAATCTGGGAAATTTCTGCGTATTGAATCGTGCCACCGATCCGTTCGGCCAAGTATATTAGCTTTCATTCTTCTTGTTAATAATACCCTCCCCGGAGGAAGCAGCGAACATGTGTTTCCATAATTTGGGCTCTTGAAAGGAAATGTAAAATTAATTGAGATCTCATCTTCAGTGACACAAGTGCTCGGTACCTGCGGGCTCCTGCCATTACTGGGAACGTACGCTACCATTCCACGTTTGTTTCACTTGGCCGCCTTCTGCAAGAAACCAATTGATTTAATGTCTTTGTTTATGATACCAATTTGTACTTCTATATCCTGGCCAATGTTATCCAGAAATAGTATAATCATTGTCTTCCTCTTCGTAGATTGCTCATTTATCCTGTAATGACAGTTAAGTGACTTTCCACTGCTATTGGCATAAAAGAAAATAAATATATAGAATGGAAGTAGACCAGCACTATGTTTTGGCCCAATTTCATGTCTATACGTAGGCTGCCTGTATGCTGATTGCCTTCATTTGGGCTTATTTTAAGGCTGAAGTTAAAGCTGCTTATATTTTACCTTCCCCAGTTCCATCTTTTTCCTCCTCATCAAAGTGCTAATTAAATTGTTAACTCAAACCTTTCCATTTTCATTACATATCTAATTTTAGACCCAGTGATGTCATCACTGAGTCTTTGTTGTTGTCCATACAATGCAGGAAAATTATGGCTGATGGAAGGGTCCGGCAGGGTGCTATATATACAGTTAGATCCATATATATTTGGACACAGGCACAATTTTAGATTTTTCATGTATTTACCAAAACATATTCAAGTTATAGTTATATAATGGATATGGGCTGAAAGTGCACACTCTCAGGTTTAATTTGAGGGTATGTACATCCAACTTGGAGGAAGGGTTTAGGAATTACAGCTCTTAAGAGTAGCCATCTCCCCTTTTTCAAGGGACCAGAAGTAATTGGACAATTGAATATAATCATAAATAAAATGTTAATTTGTAATATTTTGTTGAGAATCCTTTACTGGCAATGACTGCCTGATGTCTGGAACCCATGGACATTACCAAAGACTGGGTGTCCTCCTTTGTGATGCTTTGCCAGGCTCTAACTTCAGCTGTCTTTAGTTGTTCTTTGTTTCTGGGTCTTTCTTCCTTTAGTTTTGCCTTAAGCAAGTGAAATGCATGCTCAATAGGGTTGAGATCAAGTGATTGATGTGGCCATTGCAGAATATTCCACTTCTTTTCCTTCAAAAGCTCCTGGGTTGCTTTTGCAGTGTGTTTTGGATCATTGTCCATCTGTACTGTGAAGTGCCGTCCAATCAACTTTGCTGCATTTGGCTGAATCTGGGTAGACAGTATATCTCTAAACACTGCAGAATTCATCCGGCTGCTTCTGTCTTCTGTCACATCATCAATAAACACCAATGGCCCAGTGCCACTGGAAGCCATGCATGCCCATGCCATCATACTGCCTCCACCATGTTTTACAGATGACATTGTGTGCTTTGGATCATGAGATGTTCCAAGCCTTCTCCACACGTTTTTGTTTCCATCATTATGGTACAGATTAATCTTAGTTTCATCCGTCCAAAGAATGATTTTCCAGAACTGGTCTGGCTTTTTAGTTGTTTTTTTTGAAAAGTCTAATCTGGCTTCTCTATTCTTCAGGCTTATGAATGGTTTGCACCTTGTGGTGAACCCTCTGTATTTGTTATCGTGAATTGTTGTCTTGATTGTAGACTTTGACAATGATACGCCCACCTCCTGGAGAGTGTCCTTCACTTGTCTGGATGTTTTGAATGGGTTTTTCTTTACCATAGAGAGGATCTTGCAATCATCCACCTCTGTTGTCTTCCCTGAATGTCCATGCCTTTTTATGTTGCTGAGCTCACCAGTGCGTTCTTCTTTCCTCGGAATGTACCAAACTGCTGATTTGGCCACTTCTAATGTTACTGCTATCCAGGGCTTTTTTTCTCAGAGGAAAGGTGGTGGAACTCCCCCACCCAAACCTGGCCACGCCCCCATCAAACCCTAGGACCACCCCTTTAGAGAACAGGAATGCAAGTAAAATTTGGGATGGGCTATAAAAGTAAATGTATGGAATTAACACCGCCCCCCCCCCCACATTAGTAAGAATAGCGAGTAACACTGCCCCCCCCCACATTAGCAAGAAAAGCGAGAAAAATTGTATCGCCGCTCCTTACCTGATGCTGACGATCCGCGCTATGGTAGGATCGACGAGCAGAGGGCGTGATGACGTCAGCGCGCACCGCCGGGTGTACTAAGATACACCTTTCCTATGGGGGTGGCCGCGCGCCCCCGATGTTTACACGCTGGCGGTAGAGGGGGGGGGGTGAAGCGTGCATGTCCCCGCTCACCGGCTGTGAGCAGCGGCAGTGACAGGTGCCGGGCACGCGCAAGCATGACATAAACAAGCCGCGTCCGGCACCTGTCACTTTCGCTGCTCTGCATAGCTTGTCAGCTCTGCAGAGGCAGTCGGTGAGCGGGGACAAGAAGAAAAAGGTGGCGGAACGCAGTACCGCCGCGTTCCGGCAGAAAGAAAGCCCTGCTGCTATCTCTCCAATGGATTTATTTAGTTTTTGAAGCCTGTTTCACTTGCATGGACAGCTACTTTGAACGCATGATGTAGGCTCACAGCAATAGATTCCAAATGCAAATACCACAATTAGAATCAACTCCAGACCTTTTACCTGCTTAATTGATGAAGAAATAATGGAGTAGCCCACACCTGGCCATGAAACAGGTTTTGATTCGATTGTCCAATTACTGTTGGTCTCTTGAAAAAGGGGGGATGGCTATTCTTAAGAGCTATAATTCCTAAACCCTTCCTCTAGTTTGGATGTACATGCCTTCAAATTAAACCTGAGAGTGTGCACTTTCAGCCCATATCATTATAGAACTGTAGCTTGAATGTTTTGGTAAATACCAAAAAAAAAAAAAATAATTGTGCCTGTGTCCAAATATATATGGACCTAACTGTAACTTCCTGAAAACATCACCGCACCCTGCCTCAGTACTGCTCTCAAGATTTCTGAGCCATGATGACAGCAGTTGTGTGGTTCTTGGGAGGAGTTAAGCAAATATTAAAATGCTTTGATGGGTGTATGCCAACATGAAGGAGTGGGCATTCCATGGCAGCCTGCATTTACAAACTCAGGAACAATTAACAGGTGGATGACCGCACATTGCTAAGATCCATACATTTAATGAAAAAATATTCAAAAAAAGTCCAAATAGCACGACACACAACAAGAGCAAATGTTGATGCATTTCACACCAACAGATGCTTAAGCATACCAGGTGTTAGTGTGAAACCTGTCAACTCTAGGACTTTTTTGACGCGTCAACTCTTGGACTTTTTTGACACGTCAACACTTGGACTTTATTTATTTATTTTTTCAATAAACCTATGGATCTTAGCAACAACAGTGTACGGTCATCTATCTGTTAATTGTTCATGTTCTGCTGTATGAGCCGGACCAGCACCTCTGTTTTTGGAGTTAGAGAGACGTGGACTGACCTAGAGTAGTGTATAGCGTTTTGATTTGCAAGCTCAGACTGCCCATGTTAATGCCCATATGTGATACCGAGTCTCTATGATTGAAAGAACTGAAATCCAATGAATGCAAAGCGAGGTCAGGGCCATCAAGGGAAGTAAAGAGCTGGAAGATACTGGATGTTCTCCATCCAGGAAATGAGGCATGCTCTATCTGACTTTCAGTTTTCCAAAGAGAGTGCTGAGTCAGCTGCAGGGATATGAGAAATTTAGAGTTTTTATTTCCCAAAGCCTCAGCAAATAGAAATGTCAATAAAATGTAATTTAGCCAAATGCATTGGCATCCATGGGAAGGCTTTGGTGCACTTACAGTAAATGAGATTACCGTATCTTTCGCACCATAAGACGCACTTTTTTCCCCCCCAAAAAGGGGGGAAAATGTCAGTGCGTCTTATGGAGCGAATATAAAGTGGCCGGTCCGGTATTTTTGCGGCCACCATGTCAGAATACCATGTCAGCTGTTGTCTCCTGCAGGGCCTTACCTGTTCCTCGCTCCAGCGCTGCACAGTCTTCCCGCGCTGGCTTCTGTGACAGCCGGGTGCCCACTGCGCATGTGCTGCGCTTTGTGAATGATCCGGTGTCTTCTGGGACACATGAAAGGTCCCAGAAGGCGCCGGCCCATTCACAAAGCGAAGCGCTTCTCGCACCTGCGCAGTGGGCACCCGGCTGTCACAGAAGCCGGCCCGGGAAGAAGAGGAAAGGCAACTCCGCGGAAGTGGGAGCGGGTACCTATCAAATTCAGGTAACCGCTCCCCCTCCCTTCCCAAAGGTCAGCAGTCTCTGGTTATCCCCTTCAGTGTCTGCAGTCTCTGGTCATTCCCTGCACTGTCTGCAGTCTCTGGTCATTCCCTGCACTTTCCGCAGTCTCTGGTCATTCCCTGCACTGTGTCCGCAGTCTCTGGTCATTCCCTGCACTGTCCGCAGTCTCTGGTCATTCCCTGCACTGTCCGCAGTCTCTGGTCATTCCCTGCACTGTCTGCAGTCTCTGGTCATTTCCTGCACTGTCCGCAGTCTCTGGTCATTCCCTGTACTGTGTCCGCAGTCTCTGGTCATCTCCTGCACTGTGTCCGCAGTCTCTGGTCATTCCCTGTACTGTGTCCGCAGTCTCTGGTCATTCCCTGTACTGTGTCCGCAGTCTCTGGTCATCTCCTGTACTATGTCCGCAGTCTCTGGTCATCTCCTGCACTGTGTCCGCAGTCTCTGGTCATCTCCTGTACTGTTTCTGCAGTCTCTGGTCATCTCCTGTACTGTGTCCGCAGTCTCTGGTCATCTCCTGTACTGTGTCCGCAGTCTCTGGTCATCTCCTGTACTGTGTCCGCAGTCTCTGGTCATCCCCTGTACTGTGTCTGCAGTCCATTGGTTCAGAATATTTTTTTTTCTTGTTTTTCACCTCTAAAACCTAGGTGCGTCTTATGGTCAGGTGCGTCTTATGGAGCGAAAAATACGGTACTTCCAGCCTCCCCTACTTCTCTTATGCTCACCTATACCAGATCCAGATTATCGGAATGTGGAAGCCCTCTTTAAAATAAGATGCTTCCAAATAACTTCTCCCTTTCCCGCACGTGAGTTTGGTGTACATAGTACCCCTGGTTGCTCATTCACAAAAAATGTAAAATAGTAAATAAACACATACAAGACATATATACAGTCCTTTATTAAAATAATAACAATAATAATGTTCCATGAGGTTTAAAACATAATATCCTACAATATCCAAAAAGATATTGTCTCATGAATAAATGGCCTGCAACGATCCTCTCCCACCGATCTCCTCACCATGAATGAAAGCAAAGCTTCAATGCTGTTATTCACAGCAGAATAGTAGTTGCTAAGATGCTGGCATCCTAGCAACCAAGGACACATCCTTTGCCCCATTCACAGATAAATGTAAGCAAAGAGGCCATGGATGCTGGGTGATGCCATTGACCCAGTATGGCTACATAACCATGTTTGGTCAGTGAAGTCAGCCAGAATCCCCAGCCTCACTGGTTACATTCAGCTGAATGGAGCCAGGGATGCATTATTGGTTGCTAGGACAGTGGCAGCCACTGGCATCCTAGCAACGTTTAGCCTCGAGTGGGAAGCAATACTGGCACTAATGGATGACTTCATGAGTATCCAAAGGCACACTGCACTGTTCAATATGTCCCTTTGCTGGAGAGTAAACAGAGTTTGGGGCGACCACTGCATCACCCTGAATTTAAGCCTCATCCCTCATTCCCATCTGCATGACAAAAGAAGGGGTATTCAATTGTGCACTGGAGGATAACTCAAGCAAGGTTGACAACACTGCTTTGGAATTTCAGTGCGCTCACTACAGGAAGCTAGGAGCTCCTTGGGTTTCTGGCATGATCAACAGCTATTTTTCTTGCAGTGTTTAAGGGGATAAAAGACCCACTGCAGATATCCACCCAAAACAAGTTCCAATGTTGGAATCTGTAAGGGCCCATTTACATGAGCTTCAGGGGCTGCCACTCCTCTGAAGAGCGATCCACACTTGGATTGCTTAACAGGTGGTGAGGAAACGATATGTTGCCTCCTCACTGCCTGATTTAACCTTTTAAATGCTGCACATTGCATGAGATTGTGGGGGCAAGGCAAGGCAGCCCCATAAAATGGCATTAGTTGCTGCCTGATAAAAGCCTCATGCTGTTTAAGTATTAAGTGTTCAGGCAGGCAGTCGAGGGGGGTGGAGGAGGCGTAAAACCCTGGTGTAACCACCTGGTTTTACTGCCCCCAGCTGCACATGTAAAGGAGCCCTTAGGGCTTACCTGGGTAAGTGAATCCCCCTCACCCTATGTGACAGTGACCCATGGGGAAGGTCATATGCCATGAGGCCATGAATGCCCGCAACACAGGCTCTGATGGTGCAGTGAGGTGGCAATGGAGCATGGATGGCTACCTTGGGATACCTTGCTCGGGGGTTGGGCTATCAGGAGGCACTGTCACTGGCTCATTCACATTAGTAGTTGGGGGAGGTAAAGTCCTGCTGTTGAGCTACGTTTTTAATGCCCCTCCCCAAACTTCTTTCCTTTTAGCTGCAGAAACAGCAGCAAGCGGTGAACTCATGCTGTGGCTGTGATGCCTTGCTTTGCAGCTGCAACAGGAATTGTGCCCCCTGTCACTTTCAGTGGGTACTATTAAAGTGAATATTAAAGTGCCCCATAACCAAGTGCCAGACATGTGGTTGCAGCAGAGTAGTCCAGGGTCCAATGGGTTAAATCAAGTGTGAACAAGCCCTTACAGACCCTATGAGGACATTACTTTATCTAAATGTAATATTTTATTGGTGAGCAGTCCCCTTTAAACGATTATTGAAAACAGACTAAACATCTCATCAAACTTATGTAGGTAAAACTATTGAGACGAAAAATGTCCGAAGCATAGGAAGGAAGCAGCTGAAAGCAGAGCTTCATGGGGTCACCTGAAGTGTGAACAAGTGGAAAATAAATCCTGCAAATTCATGCAATTCAGTGCTCTGCGGTTTCAAGATCGAGTCCTGCCAATGGGCCCTAAGAGGAACATTAGGTCTATTTCAGTTTATCACCTGAGACAAGAGCGTCTGAACGGCCCGGGCTGTCCCTATCTCAGGTTTGCAGTCTGGATCCTGGTGCCTTTTTAATTGTCTTTTGGCTTCAATCTTTCCACCTCATTATGATGTTTTTTTCTTTTTATAGTACAATTTCTATGCCGGGAATAAAACTGGCAACCTCGCATACCTGAAGTCGATAAATATTACACCCATAATTAATCTGGTGCGGGTGATGGCCCCAGAGACTAATTGGCAGTGCCTTATGTTTAATTGGATCAACTTTCTCCCTCGCACAAGCACACCATTCATGGTCGCGCAGGATACACGGCATTACGGGACTGCGGACTAATACAACAAGCCTTCACAACAGTAGCATTAGCAACTCCTAAAATGTTACAACTTGTCAGACGGTTGGAGTCGTAGGACTCCTGCGACAGTGGTTGGCGTCCAGAAACTCCACATTGTATTTTTCCAGGGAAAGAGACTTAAATTCTGCAGAGCTGCAAATATCTATAGTGGTGCAGAATGAGGTAAAAGGTAAGAGTTGGCTAATTTCCAGTCAGAGTTTCCTTTGTTGCAAATCGTTTCTCTCTTAAAAGTACCTAATGTAAATCTGAACTTGGCTCTTGAAGCAATAAAATAACAAAGTAACAGGATAAATTAAAGCTGACATTGCAAGGCAAGCTGCGCCCGTACTGTGCTGATCCCTTCCCCCTATTTAACTTGCCCCCTGTTAGATTTTATATTTACCCTACCCAGTCTTCCACCCACTCCATGTAGACACCTTCCAGCAGAGGCGTTTAATGAAATAAAGTGAGGCAACTGCTTTTGGCATCTCCAAGGCTGAAGTGTCCATAATGGACACACTGTCCTCAATGCAGCTCAGTAACGTTGCCCTGTATAAACAGGAAAGCATTACAGAGCTGGTTGCTAGGGTGCTGGCGGCTGGATAACACAGTGTTATAGGATGTTATGAAGGCTGCCTGCACTATAACAACCACTGATGCTGTGCAGGCCAGTGGTCTGTGTCCCAGCAACCAATGACTGTGTGTGGCCCAGCTGCCAGTGTCCTATCAACCAATGAGTCATCGGTTGGTAGGATGCTGGTGGCTGGTCCACAGCATCATTGGCTGCTGTGCCAGCCTTCTAGCAACTCTAGGAGGGGTTGACAAAAATGGGGTGGTATGCGATGTGTCCATGGGACACAGTAGTGCAGGATCACCAGAAACATTGAAAAACTGGTTTCAGTTCACTGAAGATGGTAACAGCCTTTTGTTTCAGGCAGGGGGTCGGGCGTGGGGGCAGGGAAGGTCAATGCAATTGGAGAATACATAGCAGTTCAAATCTTGCTCTCTTGCAAGGGACTGGAGTTTCTTTTCTTGACCAGTTCGGCTTTCCCCAAGAATCTTCTCAAAAGGGAAAATCAAATTTTTTTCTTTATTGGTAACTTTTTGGCATACTATTAGCGGCAATTTATAAAGGAGGAGGGGGACTGGACACTTCCCACAAATGCTTAAATTTTTTTAATTCTTCACTCATGTAAGATCGTTTGAAATACCCCATTGATCCAGGTCTGGGGAAATATGTGACTTACTCTGTTTCCTCCTACAGTGCAGTGTTGGAGGGCTGAATGGAAATGAAATATGATTAAGATGAATTACATCTGAAATCTCTTTTATTTGAAGCCTTGAAGCTAACTTATTCAGAGATATTGCTAGACTTTGGCACCCACCCATAACACATGCCTCAGATCTTGTCCTGAGTCTCCTTTGTTAATTGGTTCTTTAAGGACTTGTACTCATGGGCTTTAGGTTCTACAAGAGCGTTGTGTACAGCAAATTTTTACAGGGTAATTGCAATTTTTTCAAGAAGCTATCGGCAGCTCCTGTTTGGGGATGTTAGACATAGATCATAATGGGAATGCTGGGTTTGACTTTAAACAAGAGCTTCAGAAGGCTTCAAAGGGCTTTCAACCAGGTTCCAGCAGTGCTGTAGTTTTTGAAAGCCTGCAGAAGCCTAATGGCAGCTTTACCTTGCCACCTCCTGCTTCCCAAGTCTACCTATTGGTCAGGGATGCCATCCATCATATTTAATGCCCAATAAAAAGGCTTGGGAGGGGTAGAGGCCAAGGTCAACTTTTAGAGAAATGTTTGCACTTCCATATTAGTTCATTGCTCATTTTTTTTCAAGAATATGTTCTGAATTTACAAAAGGTGTACAAAAAAAGTACTCGATAACACTGTTCAACAGGTAAAAAGTTTTGGGCATAAAATTAGCTAATCTTACATAATTTTGGGGTGCTGAAAACGAAAATGACCCTAAAAAATGTTGATTGGCTCTAGTTTCCATGATATATTCACCCATCTAATGACGTAAGCCATTCAAAATTATGATGCAACTTCAGCTGCATATTGCGCAATTGATACTGGTGACCAATAGAAAATTGCATGTATACTGAGATGATGCAATATTAGCCTTTAATTGCATCACTTCACTGCATAAAAGCTGCAGTATCTGTAGCTGATTGTAGTTCGACAGCGTCTTTACATTTCGTTTTATGCTTATATAGGCTACTCAGTAATGCCTCGAACTTGTGTGAATAAAGCAGATAATTTCTGCTATATCTGCGGTGAAATAACTTTTATCTCACAAAAAAGGAGGATAACAGGAATGATTAAGAAAGCCTACAACTTGTATTTTGGCTGCAAG
This sequence comes from Staurois parvus, assembly GCF_062004578.1. NCBI lineage: Eukaryota > Metazoa > Chordata > Amphibia > Anura > Ranidae > Staurois > Staurois parvus. Next base: position 7,804,407 of record NW_028318186.1, on the reverse strand, counting down.
ATAGGAGACCAGGACAAGAGCTGGGCACCACATACAGTCATGGCCGAAATTGTTGGCACCCTTGATATTTCTCCAGGAAATCATGTATTTCTCACGAAACGTATTGCATTAACACATGTTTTGCTATACACATGTTTATTCCCTTTGTGTGTATTGGGACAAAACAAAAAAAGGGAGGAAAGAAAGCAAATTCGACATAATGTCACACAAACCTCCAAAAATGGGCTGGACAAAAGTATTGGCACCCTTTCACAACTGCGGATAAATAAGAATGTTACAAGCATGTGATGCTCCTGTAAACTCACCTGGGGCAAGTAACAGGTGTGGGCAATATAGAAATCACACCTGAAAGCAGATAAAAAGGAGAGACGTTCACTTAACCTTTGCATTGTGTGTCTGTCTGTGCCACACTAAGCATGGACAACAGAAAGAGGAGACGAGAACTGTCTGAGGACCTGAGAACCAAAATTGTGGCAAAATATCAACAATCTCAAGGTTACAAGTCCATCTCCAGAGAACTAGATTTGCCTTTGTCCACAGTGCGCAACATTATCAAGAAGTTTGCAACCCATGGCACTGTAGCTAATCTCCCTGGTCGTGGACGGATGAGGAAAATTGATGAAAGATTGCAACGCAGAATAGTCCGGATGGTGGATAAGCAGCCCCAAACATGTTCCAAAGACATTCAAGCTGTCCTGCAGGCTCAGGGAGCATCAGTGTCAGCGCGAACTATCCGTCGACATTTAAATGAAATGAAACGCTATGGCAGGAGACCCAGGAGGACCCCACTGCTGACACAGAGACATAAAAAAGCAAGACTACAGTTTGCCAAAATGTACTTGAGTAAGCCAAAAGCCTTCTGGGAAAACGTCTTGTGGACAGATGAGACCAAGATAGAGCTTTTCGGTAAAGCACATCATTCTACTGTTTACCGAAAACGGAATGAGGCCTACAAAGAACAAAACACAGTACCTACGGTAAAATATGGTGGAGGTTCAATGATGTTTTGGGGTTGTTTTGCTGCCTCTGGCACTGGGTGCCTTGACTGTGTGCAAGGCATCATGAAATCTGAGGATTACCAAAGGATTTTGGGTCGCACTGTAGGGCCCAGTGTCAGAAAGCTGGGTTTGCGTCCAAGATCCTGGGTCTTCCAGCAGGACAATGACCCCAAACATACGTCAAAAAGCACTCAGAAATGGATGGCAAAGAAGCGCTGGAGAGTTCTGAAGTGGCCAGCAATGAGCCCAGATCTAAATCCCATTGAACACCTGTGGAGAGATCTTAAAATTGCTGTTGGGAAAAGGTGTCCTTCCAATAAGAGAGACCTGGAGCTGTTTGCAAAGGAAGAGTGGTCCAAAATTCCGGGTGAGAGGTGTCAGAAGCTTATTGATGGTTATAGGAAGCGACTGATTTCAGTTATGTTTTCCAAAGGGTGTGCAACCAAATATTAAGTTAAGGGTGCCAATACTTTTGTCCAGCCCATTTTTGGGGTTTTGTGTGACATTATGTCATATTTGCTTTTCTGCCTCTGTTTTATATTTGTTCCAATACATACAAAGGGAATAAACATGTGTATAGCAAAACATGTGTTAATGCAATACCTTTTTTGTGTGAAATACTTGATTTTCAGGAAAAATATCAAGGGTGCCAACAATTTCGGCCATGACTGTATATGCTGCAATTCTTGTGGGACGGCACTGGAGCAATGGTTGAATGGAAAAAAGGCATCTATGCCTTTCGCTGTGCCAATGATTTGGAGAGAGCCAACAGATCATGTTAGTAATTGTTACTTTTGTATGGTGCCTCCAACTGTAAAAGGGCTAAATAAGAAGAAAAAGTTATCTGTGCACTATCCAAATATTCCATCGGCAATACGTCCAGTTCCTCATGGAGAGGGGCTACCAATTCCTAAAGCACCAGAATCCTTCGTGGTTGAGTCAAGTGAGGAAGAACCTGAAGCGTGTAGTCACGTGCAGTTGTAAGAGATAGCCCTTTCCTCGAATACAAGAGAAAAGCCAAGAGAAGCAAAACCGACACAAACTGAAGACAAAACTAGTGAGAATCCTAAGTATTAAAATGATTCAACTTAGCTTATGGCTATAATTTTTCTTGGTAATCCTATGCAATATATTATGCCATTTAGGCTTTGTTATGTAGTCAATATCACTTGCTTTATATTTGTGGAAAGACATCTATCTATATAATTATTGTTCATTATGTAGTCATTACGCCTATAGTAGAAAACTTTCCGTTTACAGAAAAACTAGAGCCAATTGACAAATTTCATTGTTATATTTGAACTCAGAATGTGAAATTCATTAAGAAATGGATCCTTTTGTTTCCAAAACTGGCAAAAAATAAAAATTTGTTGAACAGTGTAATCAGAGAAGACAAAACAACACCAAATGCCGCCCATGTCCCATCAATACAGAATATACATAAAAACATAACAAAGCGAGTAGTATTAGACGTGTAAAAAATAGTATTTCAAGGTACACCGAACCTCTCAAGGTGGATACTAATATCCTGAAGCAAGGGATACCAGTGTAAGTGGGCTAGACACCCATTTACCCCAAATTTTATCAGAAAGAGTGGGTTTCTTTCTGAGTTTAAAAGTTTGTATAAAGGGAGACTGTCATTAATACCTTAAGCCAAGTGGGCAATACAGGGCAAAGCTCCTTGCACATTAGGTCATCATCACAAAATAAAGGTCTGATGGAGTTCTCAGGGAAGGTTATATGAAATGGCATACTTCTGTATATGTAATAACCTAATAAAAAGACAGCTCTTACAGGGTAAACTTATGAAGAAAATAATTTTTTTTTTCTGAGTCTATCTTCAGACTTTATCCGTGAACATGAGAATAAATGTACATTCTCTATCCAGCGATCACATTTCATCCTCGTTATGCTGGACAGTAATCTGAGTACAGAGTGCACGACGTCAGACAGAACATAAGTTCTGAAGATGAATACGCTATTAATTGCTTTTCTCATGCCAATATTTTTCCTGGACTCATTCAGCGCATTGTCCTTCAGTGCAGATAGGTCTCTGACATACAACCATCAGACAGTAATAAAAAAAATAAAAAATGCCAGTTACAGCTTTAAAGGGGACACTTTCCTCCATAAGTGTCCCTCTTTTAAAGCTGAATTCCAGGCAAATCACCAAATACATAGATAAAACAGATGGTCTGACTTTTGCTTATTAAAAAACTTTTTGTGAAATTTTCATTCCCCAGTTGGCTTTCTATGTTAACTCTTTTACTTCAGGCAGACACTTCAGGTCAGAGACCCTAAAAGCTCATATCACTGTGCTCCCTAAACCGGGAAAGTATCTGACGGTATGTACGAGTTACTGATCAATATCCTGGATAAATGCTGATAATAAACTTTATGCCAAAGCTCTGGATACCAGGCTCCTCCCCCCCTTTCCGAATAGGATTTCCCCAATCCAGACTGGACTCTATTCCAGGTAGAGAGGTTAGGAAAAATTCTTTAAAGAGTATGTAAACCCAACATTTCGTATTCCTGCTGGACCCAGGGGCAGACTGACCATTTGGAAACCCAGGCACTGCCCGAGGGCCCGGGGTCAGTAGGGGGCCCCACGAGATGCCCCTGGTACCTTTTTCATAGGGTTTTTTGAGTTTGGGCAAGGACACAGGGGCCCCATGTACCCCTATTGCCCGGGGGCCCCATGAGTTGTCAGTCCGCCCCTGGCTGGACCATATGTTTGTATGAAAAATATCCTGTTCTCTTTGTATAGCACAGTCTGGTCAGTTCTCTAGCTATGCTGGGAACTCAGCCTGCTTTCTGCCAGTGATCAGACTTGTCCAGACACCCCCCCCCCCCCCCCCGCACATCCATTCACTGGCAAGTTCAGTGTCCTGCTCTTTCTTCTCCCCTAGCTCTTATGCAGCTGAGAACAGAGAATATGTGATCATTTATAAAAAAATATTTTTAGGTTGAAACCTGTAAAATGTTTCTGCTCCGCTGCCCCTCCCGCCCCCCATGACAGCGGGCCAGGGATTTTCTCCCCACACTTGCTGTCACAATTTGAAAAGAGCATGGCCACAAGGGGCTCCGCCCACAGGACTGTGTCTTTCATTCATTCATTCAGTGAATGAATGAACTACTAGTACTGACAGCCTTTGCGGCTGTCGGCTTGTAGTTCTCAGTGAACTATCAGTGCGCTGTTGTGCACTCTAGGTAGATAATTGATTTTTCCTGTCATTTTGTAACTGCCTGCCCAATGCGATGTAGGAGCAGACCGCTTACACTTGCAGTCTGCAATGCTTTCAAGGCTCAAAAAAAAAAAAAAACCTGCAATAAAACGGGCATTTATTATTTTTTTTAGAAGGTAAGCTCATCCTTTAAACAGTTGTTGTTTTACAAGGTGAGGGTTTACACATACTTTAAGTTCCTTGTCCACTATAGCATATTTTAATTGGAAGTCCTTGTCTACCCTCCTCTTTTCAAGAGACTGGGTCTGCCTGATGATGTTTCAGCCTTGGTCCTCGCATGCATTGTCAGATAGCTGCACTGTTTGATTCAGAAAGAGCTCAGGTCTGTATTAATGGTACTTTTGTTTTAGGCAAATTTTCTAACTTCAAGATAAACCTCACTAAATTTGATCAATTAAATCTTACTCTGTCTGCAAGAGTGGTTCAGGTGTTGAAGTCACACTTTCCCTTTACTTGGCAACCAAAAGACTAAAATAGTTAGTCATTTTTCTTACATAACCCTTTCTTAACGATCTATATTACCTTTCTGAGGGGACTCCCCATATCATTCCTTGCTGGGTACGATTAACATTGCTAAGATGGATGTGTTGTCCAGGGTCCTATTTTTCTTTCAAAATTATAACCGTAGGAGTCCCCTTTAGTTTTTTCATGCTTGCAATGCTTGGTTACTAAATTTCTTTGAAATCCTACAAGGTTCTCCCATGATATTAGAACCAAAGCTCTCCCTGAGTTTATACACAGTGGCTAAATGGTTAGCACTTCCACCTGGCAGTACTAGGGTCATTGGTTCAAACCCCAACCACGGCACCCCCTGCCTGGAATTTGAATGTTCTCCCTGTGCCTGCGTGGTTTCCTCCAGGTACTTTGGTTTCCTCCCACACTCCAAAGACATGCTGGTAGGTTAATTGGATCCTGTCTAAATTGGCCCTTGTATGTGTATGTATGAATGTGAGTTAGGGACCTTAGATTGTACACCCCTTGAGGGTTAGGGACTGATGTGAATGCACGATACATATGTAAAGCGCTGCGTAAATTGACAGCGCTATGTAAGTACCTTAAATAAATAAATAATAATACTACCAGGGTGCCACTATTACATACTTCCCAACTTTCTTAAAATGGAATGAGGGAAACCAGTTAGCAAACATTTGTAATCATAGGACATCCCACCTGTCACATCCCGTAAAGGAGAATTATTTAAAAAAAAAAGATTGGTTAAACCAACAAGCTCTTTTTTTTACCACTACTATTCATTTATTTTGGCTTTTGAAATTTAAAAATGCAACAATTTGGAAATTGGATGAAAGGTTTAGCACCGTGAAACACTTTTTATTAGATAAATAGTGCATTTTATATACAACTATATAGATCAGAGCAAAATGAGGGACAAATGAGAAGGAAAGAGGGACAGAGGGACTTTGTTCCAAATGAGGGACAGTCCCTCTAAAACATGTTGGGAGATATGCTATGACCAGGATCATTGACTGAGTCTTTGCACGTCACTCTAAGAGGTGGGTTGATGTAGAATTCCAATGACGCTGTCTTAAACACCTTGATAGCCACCAAATACAGATCCCTTTCACCGTATACTTCCAGTTGAGTGACACTTACCTAAACATAATGCTTTGGATACCCACCAAATACAGATAACTTTCACCTAATACTTCCCCTCTTATAACTTGGTCTCTTGAAAAAGTATTCATACCCTTTGAAATTTTCCACATTTTGTCATGTTACAACCAAAAACGTAAATGTATTTTGTTGGGATTTTATGTGATAGACCAACATAAAGTGGCACATTATTGTGAAGTGGAAGGAAAATGATACATGGTTTTCAACATTTTTTACAAATAAGTATCTGAAAAGTGTGGCTTGCATTTGTATTCAGCCCCCTTTACTCTGATACCCATAACTAAAATCCAGTAAAAAACAATTGCCTTCAGATGTCACCTAATTAGTAAATAGAGTCCATCTGTGTGTAATTTAATTTCAGTATAAATACAGCTGTTCTGTGAAGCCCTCAGAGGTTTGTTAGAGAACATTAGTGAACAAACAGCATCATGAAGGCCAAGGAACATAACAGAAAAGTCAGGGATAAAGTTGTGGAGAAGTTTAAAGCAGGGTTAGGTTATAAAAAAAATATCCCAAGCTTTGAACATCTCACAAAGCACTGTTCAATCCATCATCCAAAAATGGAAAGAGTATGACACAACTGTAAACCTACCAAGACCTGACTGTCACCTAAACTGAAAGGCCGGGCAAGGAGAGCATTAATCAGAGAAACAGCCAAGAGGCCCATGGTGACTCTGAAGGAGCTGCCGAAATCCACAGCTCAGGTGAGAGAAACTGTCCACAGGACAACTATTAGTCCTGCACTCCACAAATCTGAACTTTATGGAAGAGTGGCAAGACGAAAGCCATTGTTGAATGTTCTCTTGGGGACACCAAGCTCCTAGAAGTGGATCACTTTACTAAGGACTGTAACGGTTCTGGCTGGGATGCAGTCAAGTGTCTGTAGTTTTTTTTTTACTAAGTGTGCTAGAACAGGAAACATCCTCATTCTGCTATTTCTTCAATCAAATTGGGCATCACATAACCTCTTTACCCTATCCAAGTTCAATCCCTTTAATAAAACAAAATAACCCCCAAGTCTGTGGACTGTTTATGGACTCTAAAGGTACAAGTGTGGAAAATGTGTGTTGCCTAGCTGTGCAGAGCTAGGGGGGGGACCCAATCAAATCCAGTGGCCCTTGTGAGGTTAGTGCTTCACATGTATTGGGAAAAATTTAATAAAAAGTAAATTTTAGGGAAAAAATACATCTCTAAAATACATAAATGGGAACCTTCAAACCTGGCAAAGGTTTTGTAGTTTTGTTCAGCTGGTTGTCCAATCACCCCTATCAGAAATTATTTTTCTTCAGCAGGTAAGCAATACAGCTTAGTCACCAGTCCTTCCCCACCTATGATTGGCTTATGAAGCAAAATAATCATCACAGTGATTAGGTCATCACTCTGTTCTCTCCTTCTGTAAGCATTTTAACTAATGGTTGATTTACTAAAGGCAAATAGACTGTGCACTTTGCAAAGTACAGTTGCATTCTGCAAGTGCAGTTGCTCCAGAGCTTAGTAAATGAGGTAAAGGTTCATTTTGCAGAGAATACCCAATCACATGAAAGGAAATTAAAAGGCACATGATTGGATAATGGATGTCAACAGAACTTCTGCTCATTTACTAAGCTCTGGAACAACTGCCCTTGCAGAGTGCAACTGCACTTGCAAAATGCACAGTCTATTTGCCTTTAGTAAATCAACCCCAAAGTGATTTGATAAACAATAGGGCAATAGATTTCTGATGGCTCAGAGTGCTGCCTTGCCGTCTCTCAGCCTTGACCCTGTTTAGAGAAGTACAGGAGCTCTGCTTTAAAGTTCTACTCAGTAGTTCTGAAGTTCTACTGTGAAGCTCTTAGTGGAGCCACACAATGAAGTTCCTAGTGGAGCCACACGGTGAAGATCTTAGCGGAGCCACACGGTGAAGATCCTAGTGGAGCCACACGGTGAAGATCCTAGTGGAGCCACACGGTGAAGATCCTAGTGGAGCCACACGGTGAAGATCCTAGTGGAGCCACACGGTGAAGATCCTAGTGGAGCCACACGGTGAAGATCCTAGTGGAGCCACACGGTGAAGATCCTAGTGGAGCCACACGGTGAAGATCCTAGTGGAGCCACACGGTGAAGATCCTAGTGGAGCCACACTGCAAAGATCCTAGTGGAGCCACATGGTGAAGATCCTAGTGGAGCCACACGGTGAAGATCCTAGTGGAGCCACACGGTGAAGATCCTAGTGGAGCCACACGGTGAAGATCCTAGTGGAGCCACACGGTGAAGATCCTAGTGGAGCCACACGGTGAAGATTCTAGTGGAGCCACACGGTGAAGATATTAGTGGAGCCACACGGCGAAGATCCTAGTGGAGCTACACAGTGAAGATTCTAGTGGAGCCACACTGCAAAGATCCTAGTGGAGCCACACTGCAAAGATCCTAGTGGAGCCACACTGCAAAGATCCTAGTGGAGCCACACGGTGAAGATCCTAGTGGAGCCACACGGTGAAGATCCTAGTGGAGCCACACGGTGAAGATCCTAGTGGAGCCACACTGCAAAGATCCTAGTGGAACCACATGGTGAAGATCCTAGTGGAGCCACACGGTGAAGATCCTAGTGGAGCCACACGGTGAAGATCCTAGTGGAGCCACACGGTGAAGATCCTAGTGGAGCCACACGGTGAAGATCCTAGTGGAGCCACACGGTGAAGATTCTAGTGGAGCCACACGGTGAAGATATTAGTGGAGCCACACGGCGAAGATCCTAGTGGAGCTACACAGTGAAGATTCTAGTGGAGCCACACTGCAAAGATCCTAGTGGAGCCACACTGCAAAGATCCTAGTGGAGCCACACTGCAAAGATCCTAGTGGAGCCACACGGTGAAGATCCTAGTGGAGCCACACGGTGAAGATCCTAGTGGAGCCACACGGTAAAGATCCTAGTGGAGCCACACGGTGAAGATCCTAGTGGAGCCACACGGTGAAGATTCTAGTGGAGCCACACGGTGAAGATTCTAGTGGAGCCACACGGTGAAGATCCTAGTGGAGCCACACGGTGAAGATCCTAGTGGAGCAACACGGTGAAGATTCTAGTGGAGCCACACTGCGAAGATTCTAGTGGAGCCACACTGCAAAGATCCTAGTGGAGCCACATGGTGAAGATCCTAGTGGAGCCACACGTTGAAGATCCTAGTGGAGCCACACGGTGAAGATTTCAGTGAAGCGAGGACAGGGTAGCATAAGGCTTGAGGGTTTTGTGCCATCGAGAAGGAGAGGGTGACGGTTAAATGTCAACTGTACTAAAAATAACAGTTCTCTTTTAATGACACATTTATAATTAGAAAAGCTCAGTTCACTAATCTACAAAAATCATCATTTTTTTTAAAGACAGCTGTTTCCAGCAATGATCGCCAATGACAGCTGCATTCAACAGTCATGTGGCTGGAAATATACAATAGTGGTAAATAACATACACCTTACAGGTGAGTGAATTAAGCTACACGTACATATTGCAATCCTTATGCAGATCATTTAGATGACAAGATTTTAAAGTGTAAGTCCAGACAACATTTTTATTTTAGTTTTGGAGAGGGATTTGAATCTCTATCAAGTTCTAACACCATCTTGGGTTTTTTTTAGAGACATTTTCCCCATATTTCAAGGCAGGATTAAGGGCAACTGATGTGATAAGCTCTACTGGAGCCCTGGATAGCAGTAAAAACCACATATGGACAGCACCGTGGCTAAATGGTTAGCACTTCTGCCTGGCAGTACTAGGGTCATGGGTTTGAATCCCAGCCACCGCACCACCTGCCTGGAGTTTGCATTTTCTCCCTGTGCCTGCGTGGGGGTACTCCGGTTTCCTGCCACACTCCAAAGACATGCTGGTAGGTTAATTGGATTCCGTCTAAATGTATGAATGTGAGTTAGAGATTTTAGATTGTACACTCCTTGAGGGTTAGGGACTGATGTGAATGTACAATATATATGTAAAGCGCTGTGTAAATTGACGGCGCTATATAAGTACCTAAAATAATAATAATAGAGGTTCCCAACCTGTCCAAAATGAAAAAACAAGGTTCTGGCTGGACTCAAGGCTGGTTCACACCAGCCACTTCATTGCAGCACACTGGCGGGTGTGTAGTACGATCCGGATGAGATCAGCTTAGTGAAGATGTGCTGAGCTCAGTGGACTGCATTGTTTCATTTTTTTTTTTTTAACAAACTTTATTGAGACAAAGACATTTCATGAAGTTCAATTCCTGGCAATGCGGTGGGAGACAGTAGATTGTCTCTCACTGCGGTGTGCTGGTAAAGAGTACTACATGCATTACTTTTTTCGCAGTGGTGTGAACCAGGCACATAGGAGGCAAGGCATTTTGCCTTGTCCATCACATGGGACAGCGTTGGAATAGCCACCCAACACAGTCCCACCACATCTGGTGTAAACACACTCTCACACTTTAAAAGGTACCCCATTGTCTGCCTCCACCATGTTCACTTATGAACGACCATAAGCAAAATCTGCATGTTTGATTGGTCAGATGATGATGACATCCTGATTTCTCTCTCACCTCCTATGGTAAATTTTCCTACAATGTTTTCATTCCGTTTGGTTTGGACAGTAGTAGGCTCTTCAGCAGGATGGGAGCATGTCATAACTGCTGCAGTCTCTTCCCAACTGTTTACAACAATAAAATCCCACAAAAGCTTTACTCACATTTTCCGCTTATTTACTCCGACTCGGCTAATAAGGCATTTTCACTTTTTGCTCCTGACATTATGCTGTTTATTTTATGCTCTAAATGAGATAATTATTTTTCCAACCGCACGCATTACATTAACTAGCCTGTGATTTCTGGCTTTTGTTTAATTATGTATCTAGGAAGAGCAGGACATCCAGCTCTAGCTGTCTTTAATTAGATTTTATTACAGGCTCATAGGGAAGAGAAAATGATTGCAATAATTGTTTTCATTTTAGGTTAAAGAAGAACTGGCAATTATTTAGATGATATTTTCAAATTGTGCTGTATATACATTTCTGAAGTCCTTTGTAAGAAACACTGATAATCAGTGGGGTGGCTAGCATATCTGACACTCGGGGCCGATAATTTTATTTTTTATTTTATTTTCCCACACACAAAGCATTTAAAGCATGAAGGCAGAGTGCACCAAATTGTGGGTGTGGCCAAATTACAGTGGGGAGGGCTTAAAGGGGCATAACAAAAAAAAACCTGAGCCTACTCACCCTATACACAGCACACATAGGCCACAGTCCATGTACCCACAAAATATTTATTACTATGCAAAAACGAGAGTGTAACAGACATGTACAAACCTCAACACAATCATTTTTTAAAATGAAATTTCTCCATTACATACCGTAAGCTTTTTGCGTACAGCCTACTTTAAAGAACTTCAGGAGTATATAACATATCTGAAGTGCAGTGGTCAGGAGTATGTCCTACAGCCCAGCATACAGAATTCAGTAGTCAGGAGCATAAAATGTACAACATAGTGTTTATAGTGTAAGGCTCAAGAGTGCATAAAGCACAGAGTGAAGGGGCCAGGAGTACATAATGCAGGGAATGCTGTACCCAGGAGTGCATAACACAGGAGGCGGAATGCTCATGTGTACTTAACACAGACAGTACAGGGCGCAGGATTGGGTGATGCATAGAGTGCAGGGGTCAGAAATGAATAATGCAGAACATGCAGGGCTCAGAAGTGTGTAACACACAGAGGATAGGGGCTGGAAGTGCCAGAAATGTGTAACATAGAGAGTGCAGGGGTAAGGAGTGTGAATAGTAGAATATGCAGGGCCCAGGAGTGCGTAACATACACAGTTCAGGGATCAGGGGAGTGTAATGCACGGGTTACTGTACAGGGCACAACTAATTATTACCCAGTCCTCCCAGTAAAAATTCCCCCCAAAGCCTACCACCTCAGTACAGACCCCATCCCCTAGTATAGGCCCCCCTCAGCAGAGACCTCTCAGTACAGACCCCATGCTCACACAGCTCCAACTCTATGTGAATAGAATCAAGATTCTCAAAGGAGAAAATGTAGCCTTTTACAGCCGACACCCAGGTGTTCCTTGGGACTGTCCTGCCAAATCATGGACTTATGGACCAGTTACGGACTTATAAGGTATGCCTGGGAAGCCACTAAGTAGTACAGTTAGGGATTAGGCTCCAATATTTGAACTGCTTGCACTTTACCTGTTATGCTGCGGAACTTTCAGTAAAGTTTGTTGAACTTTTTCCTCAGCCTTGTCTGAAATTACTAAAGGGATGCATGAAGATCCAGTGGCAGACAACCTAAGCTAACTTGGGTCAATGAAAACTCATATGGGGTGGAAGGTAAGTCAGTCATAAGAAGTTAACTCACCATTGAAGCGGAGAAAGTGAGTAATTGCTACAGGTAATCAAGGACTGTTGTAAAGTGTTTCAGAAGCCTATCAAGAAGTGTGGTACCTGGGTGAGGTATCCTCCGATATTGAGGAGGTTGGTGCTCTGGCCTCCTCCCCAGTGGTCGGTTCCCCACAGCAACCAGGATCGAACCCATGTTACAGAGACCCTCAGCCTAGCCTCATGGTACGGGAGGGAGAGAAAGGAGTTAAGTGTGAGCACACATGAGGTCTGAACTAAGTGCTTGACAGGACCCCATTCTGTCACTGGGAGTGACGTGACAGAGGTATGCTGGGCAGGCGGGCTCAGCAGTGTCCCTCCTAAATGCAGCAGTTACAGCATGGTGTATAGTGATATGGAACAGAACACTTCACAGAGGGACAATTAATTACTACACATAGTGCATGGCTCATCTTTATGTTGGGGCCACCTTAAGGTTGATTTTACCTGAGCTCAGCCTCTGCACAATCCCAGGCACTGGTGAGTGCGTGCACACACGGAAAGGTACCCCATGTGCAAGGTGAGTGATTTCCAATTACTTCCTGGTGTAGCCTAAGAACCCAGTGGGCTCACAACCTGGAGTAGATGGCAAGGATGCGCCCCCTCTATACACTGCCCACAACTAGCTAGGCACAGGGGTGGAACCAAGACCTTGACCACAAACCTACCTGGTACTGGAACCTGGTACTTTACAATGAAAAAACAAAAGGGAACTGGGCTGGGGATAAGAGGGGCATTTGTCCCTCAGGCTACTACAAATTATTTTTTGTAGAAAATTTGTGTGTAGAGGTAATAGGGTCAAATCCTATATATTTTTTAAACCCCTAATTAAAACATTATAATAAAATAAATGTACTTATTCTCCTGTTTTTATGTTGTTCACTATTGCAAACCAGGTTCTTGTCTCTCTGATACTCTACAGAAGGTCTTACAATTTCAGAGTATTTTAGCAGAGGATATATTTGAATGCATGATGGATGTTTTCAGTTGGTCGCTCCAGAAAAAAAAAAAAAAAAACATTAATCACCCGTTTTTAATGTAGTTTTCCATTTGGATGAATGCTTAGCTCCTCCAAGATCACTTTTAATAGCCCATGTCTGACTCTTGCTCTTATGACGTGACATCTTTATGGAGGGTAGAGAAATTACCAGAATGGTGATGCTCACAAACGACAAATATTCAAAGCTTCCTATAACTGACCTGGCTGTGGCTGATTAAACGGCTAAAATATATTTTTGTGTCATATCTTCCAAACCTGCCAATTTCTTACTTTTTTAGGCATCATTTCTTTTTATTCTAAAGTAGAACTCCTTTAAGTGTCTTGTGCAGCTAAACCGATCACCTAACATAACCCCAAAGTTCTTGTCAAGGGAAAAAAAAAGTTCTGTGCCTCTTTGTGATGCTACTGAAGTCTTAAAGAACTGCAATTATTTGATACAGTGTGTATGATGGCAATGTGTCACTGCTGATGGTGAAAGAATCCCCCGCTTCACACGGGCCATAGGCTTACCCTAACACCTAACCCTCTTTGCATTATAAACTCTAGCCAAACTTCTTACATAAACCTTCTCTGAACCCTTACTCTAGCTCTAAAACTGCTAAGTTCATGCTAGCCCATTATCTGAAAAGCAATCCACAATAGCCACTCTTAGGCATTTAGGAGGCAATCCTGATGCCTCCTGAATGCCTTTTTTGTGGTGCATTAGTCCCTTTGTGTGGGAAATGTACAATGAGACTAATTCTCTGAAACCGCAAGCCAAGCATTTGGCCCACAGTTGCAAACCTGCAGGGGTGGACTGACCATTTGGAAACTCGGGCACTGCCCGAGGGCCCGGGGTCAGTAGGGGGCCCCATGAGATGCCCCTGGTACCTTTTTCATAGGCTTTTTTGAGTTTGGGCAAGGACACAGGGGCCCCACGATCCCCTATTACCTGGGGGCCCCATGAGTTGTCAGTCCGCCCCTGCACACCTGTCGACTCAACATGCTACATTAAATTTGCTGGGGTATGTGAGCATCTATCTGTATTGTAAGCTCTGTGTTGTTTCAATATATACTATATTGCTATAGGTGATTTTCAGACAAACTAACACACACATCGGTTGTTATTTCAGGGACAACAAACTTCAGTTTCTTATAGGAACATCTCTACTGTTAGACTAAGTGTTTGTACAAGGCCAGTGGTGTTATCCTTTAAAGCTATTGGAATTGGGTTTGTGTGTATATACTGAATATAATAAATCTAAGCTTTATAGTAACCTTGTCAATAAGATTCAACAATAGTTTTGTTGACATAATTGACCTATAGCATTCATGGTGCTGTGAGGCCATCTAGAGTTAGCAGGTAGAAATGCTTGTCTCACAGAACGTAATGTAAGAACTTGTGGGGAGGACTAACAAACAAGTAGGAAGGGCTAAAAATGGCTGCACAAAAAACTGAGTAGAAGACTGCTCCATGGAACAACACTAACACTTTACTGTGAAAAAGACTGAAAAGATTAAGAACCCGTTTTTCACAATTGCTTGACACACAGAGTCCTGTTTGCGAAGGAAATCATGGACCAGCTATAACGGAAGCTAAGCGACTTTAATTTATCCTTGCATACAAAGCATTGGTAATATTCATTTACTAGAAAAGAATTGATAGCATGTGATTGTATGGTGTATACAGTGAAGGAAAGAAGTATTTGATCCCCCTGCTGATTTTGAATGTTTGCCCACTAACAAGGAAATAATCAGTCTAAAAATCAATGGTAGGTGTATTGTAACACTGAAAGACAGAATAGCAACAAAAAATTAAAAAGAAATGCATGTCTAACAAATTATGTACTGATTTGCATGTTCACGAGGGAAATAAGTATTTGATCCACTATCATTCAGCAGGATTTTTGGCTACCAGGTGTCTTTCATACAGGTAACAAGCTGAGATTATTATTATACAGAATTTATTTAGCGCCAAAAGGTTTGCTCAGTGCTGTACATTATAGTGGGGGACAGAACATGAGACAATACAGTAACAAAACAGTACACGAGGGGTTCGAGGGCCCTGCTCTTTCGAGCTTACAGAGATTAGAAGCAGTCTCTTGAAAGGAGTGCTGCTAATCTCATTTTGTTACATGTATAAAAGACACCTGTCCACATGAGCAATCAAGCAATTAGATTCTAAACTCTCCACCATGGCAAATGCCAAAGAGCTGTCCAAGGATGTCAGGGTCAAGATTGTAGTCCTACACAAGGCTGGACTGGGCTACCAAACTATCGCCAAGCAGCTTGGTGAGAAGGTGACAACAGTTGGTGCAATCATTCGCAAATGGAAGAAACACAAAACAACTGTCAGTCTCCCTAGGTCTGGTGCACCATGCAAGATCTCACCTCGTGGAGTGTCAATGATCATGAGAACAGTGAGGAATCATCCCAGAACTACACGTGAGGATCTTGTCAATGATCACCAGGCAGCTGGGACCACAGTCACCAAGAAAACAATTGGTAACACACTACGCCAACAAGGATTGAAATCCTGCAGTGCCCGCAATGTCCCTCTGCTCAAGAAAGCACATGTCCAGGCCTGTCTGAACATCTGAATGATGCAGAGGAGGACTGGTTGAAAGTGTTGTGGTCAGATGAGACCAAAATTGAGCTCTTTGGCATCAACTCAACTCGCTGTGTTTGGAGGAGAAGGAATGCTGCCTATGACCCCAAGAACACCATCCCAACTGTCAAACATGGTGGTGGAAACATTCTGCTTTGGGGCTTTTTTTGGTTAAGGTGACAGGACAACTGCACCGCATCAAAGGGACGATGGACGGGGCAATGTACCATAAAATCTTGGGTGAGAACCTTCTTCCCTCAGCCAGGAAAATGGGTCGTGGATGGGTGTTCCAGCATGACAATGACCCAAAACACACGGCCAAGGCAACAAAGGAGTGGCTCAAGAAGAAGCACATTAAGGTCCTGGAGTGGCCTAGCCAGTCTCCAGACCTTAATCCAATTGAAAATCTGTGGAAGGAGCTGAAAGTTCGAGTTGCCAAACATCAGCCACCAAACCTTAATGACTTGGAGAGGATCTTCCAAGAGAAGTGGACCAAAATCCCTCCTGAGATGTGAGCAAACCTGGTGGCAAACTACAGGAAACGTCTGACCTCTGTGATTGCCAACAAGGGATTTGCCACCAAGTAATATGTCATGTTTTGTGAAGGGGATCAAATCCTTATTTCCCTCATGAACATGCAAATCAGTGCATCATTTGTTAGACATGCATTTCTTTTGAATTTCTTGTTGTTATTCTGTCTCTCAGTGTTACAATACACCTACCATTCGATTTTTAGACTGATCATTTCTTGGTGAGTGGGTAAACATTCAAAATCAGCAGGGGAGCAAATACTTATTTCCTTCACTGTATATACATATTTGTGGCACTCTGCATGTCTTGTATTGTTTTCCTGTAACTGTAAGTAGTTTGTATATGTATCAAAGTTGTTTAGGAAAAGCACATGGATATACTGCTCAGTTTGTTTCCTTGGGTTTACTGCAATAATTAGAAAAACAGCTAAATAGAAAGAAAAAAAGCAAAATAATTAGGGGGTTCGTCCAGGATTTGAACCCAATTATTTAGCTTTTTTTCTTGCATTTCTCTTCTGCAATTAAGAGCCTGCCTGCTCACAGTTTGTAACAGCAGAACTTTAATTCCATTTTATTTTATTGGTGAATACATGCATTACAACACAACATGCATTAGATACACACTCACCATTTGAGTCCCTGAGAATCACAAGTACCCACTGGTAGACTGACTATTGGTAGAGTAACTATTTAAAGTGTTGCTAAACCCATTCACTCTATCTTTTCTCCCACAGTACACAAAACATGGAAGTGAAATAATTGTAATAAATATAAACTGCTAAATACCTTTTCTCATCAGCAGTTAGAGCAGTCTTGTTCTTTTATCAGCATCCAGCAGAGCACTGGTTAAAGCTTGTAGGCGGAGTTTTCATTCCCTCTTGATTGTCCTATGAGGCTGCTTAACTCCTAACCCTCTGTCTGGACAACACTGTTTGACCCTGTGCTGATCACATGCACTCTCCCAAGAAAAGAAAAAAAAAACCTCTCTAGCACAGCACACCAAACTGAGCATATGCAGCTTGACCCCAAGGCTCTGTTCTATCAGCAGATGGATTGGGGACAGTAGAGGAAGGGGAGGATCAGATACGTCAGGATCAAACAGCGTTTTTACACAATATAGAGGATTAACCCCTTAGATTCCACAGTGAGTATAACAAGCATGCTTTACTGCATATACAGACTGATTTTACTGTTGCGGGTTTAGTAGCACTTTAAGAGGGTCAAGAAAAGGTCTGTAAGGTCCCTCACTAAGACTTAATCTGCTCATCGCAACACTGTCTGATGTTAGTGGTGTTTAAGTGACTATGGAATACATTGGCTTACAGGCTAGGAAATGAATCAAAGGATTCCATTTAAAAGCCATTCACTTCTGGTATAAATCATGCTTTGAAGATCAGGCACAGAGCAGATGCTGAGCTAAATGATAACTGTTGGTTTTGTCATCACAAACAGTAGAACATTAGAAGCTGTCACTGGCATCTACTGTATAACCATCCGTCTATTGTTCAGAGAATTTCCCCTTCAGACTATTTGATTTACTGGAAAAGTCCAGTTATTTATCTTATTCATGTCTAGAGTACAAAATCCCCAGCACTTTGCAAATTACACAGAAAAATAGATAAGTGAAATTATACATTTAATTTTTAAAACAACTTTATTGCAAATCAGAAGGTTTTGGCATAATTTTTTCTTCTTTGCAAAATGCATGGGTGTCAGTGGGGAAGGTGAAAAGACAATGGTTTAATGGTGTTTTAAATTGGCTTTAAATAGCGCCTGAGCAGCTCCTTTTAACTATCCCAGACCTTTTCTTGATCTATAAAATGATCCCTCATCGCCTCATTATTTTATGCATTTTTTTCACAAAATAGAAAGTAAAATAAAAATTAAAAGCAATAATACTTAGATTGTAAGCTCCAAGGAGAAGGGCCCTGCTAACCCTCTTGTATTGAACTGTATCGTTGCTGTATTGTCTTTCTTTATATTGTAAAGCGCTGAGCAAACTGTTGGCGCTATATAAATCCTGTATAATAATAATACACAAAAACTAAGAACAAAAATACGTTAAACACTATGCTGATCCAAACACTGAACCATTCACTTCATTCCCTGTGCCTCAGTGAACTTAAAATCTGTTGTTTTAAGCATGGTCATATGCAAGGCCAATATTGATGGATCTACCAGATTTTGGACTGTAGGAATAAACCAGAAAAGCACCAACACAAACACAGGAGAACATATAAACAAACACAAAATATCCTTAGAGGGAACTGAACCCAGTGTTGCAGACCATAGTTCTATTCATAAAGTCACCATGCTGATCACAGTTTAATGGAAGCCTGTACTAAGGGCAATACTATAATTGCTGATGTCCTTCTGTAAATGCTAGCTCCATAGTTGTCAGACTGATCCAGTAGCTTCAATACTTTATTAGTTACTGGCTTGGAACAAGCAAGGATACTGGAAAATCAGAGTGAAGTCAGAACTGCTAAACATACCGTATTTGCCGGCGTATAAGACGACCCCCCTACTTTTCCTGCTAAAATTTAGTGTTTGAGCTATACTCGCCGTATAAGACTACCCCTCTTCCAATGCACACCAGTGGCAGGAATAGTGCCCCATCATTGGTATCAGTGGCAGGAATAGTGCCCCATCATTGGTGTCAGTGGGGGGAGGAATAGTGCCCCATCATTGGTGTCAGTGGGGGGAGGAATAGTGCCCCATCATTGGTGTCAGTGGCAGGAATAGTGCCCCATCATTAGTATCAGTGGGGGGAATAGTGCCCCATCATTGGTATCAGTGGCAGGAATAGTGCCCCATCATTAGTATCAGTGGGGGGAATAGTGCCCCATCATTGGTATCAGTGGGGGGAATAGTGCCCCATCATTGGTGTCAGTGGGAGGAATGGTGTCCCAACATTGGTGTCAGTGGGAGGAATGGTGTCCCATCATTGGTGTCAGTGGGGGGTGGAATAGTGCCCCATCATTGGTGTCAGTGGGGGGGGGGGATAGTGCCCCATCGTTGATGTCAGTGGAGGGGAGGAATAGTGCCCCATCGTTGGTGTCAGTGGGGGGGAGGAATAGTGCCCCATCGTTGGTGTCAGTGGGGGGGAGGAATAGTGCCCCATCGTTGGTGTCAGTGGGAGGAATAGTGCCCCATCGTTGGTGTCAGTGGGAGGAATAGTGCCCCATCATTGGTATCAGTGGTAGGAATAGTGCTCCATCATTGGTATCAGTGACACCAATGATGGGGCACTATTCCTCCCACTGACACTTGCTGACCCTGTTCTCGTATGGTGCTGCTGCAGCCAGCATATGTGGTTGCAGCAGCACCTCTATACTGACCACTTACCTGCTGGTCCTGGACTCGATTTTCGCGGGGCCGCTCGGCTCCACCCCCTCGCCGGTGATTGGCCGCCTGTGTGCCTTTCCTGAGCTACAGTTCTGGCGGCCAATCACTGGTGAGGAGGCGGAGCCGAGCAGCCGCACGAACATCCAGTGGCCGAACTGAAGGCGCAGCCATGCTTCCTGGACCGGATCGTCGTGGGACCGGAACCAGGTAAGAAACAGCCGCTGCCCACCCCTGTACTTAGTGTCCCTTCCATTGGGGGAAGGGGGGGGCGACGGCGGCAACGCGCCGCCCCCCTAAAAAGTGTCAGTATGCCGTATACCGGCGTATAAGACGACCCCCGACTTTTGAGAAGATTTTTAAGGGGTAAAAAGTCGTCTTATACGCCGGCAAATACGGTACTTGTTCCAGACCTCAGAATGTATCAAAACCACAGGATCTGGATGACAGGCAGGTATCTAGCATTTTCAAAAGAGATCAGCAGCACTGAAGTAGGTTGGCTCAGTTGCCTGCCTTTAGTACCACCAGGAAACTTTAATCTTCATCAAGCCTTAACACAGGGTCCCCTAGAGAAATTTACTGAAATTTCATTAACAATGACTGCTCAAGCTCCGAAGTGGAAGGTTTTTTTTATCCCCCAAACACTTTGGCTGTGTTTGATCATTTTAACCATTAACTGTTCCAAAACAGTCTTAACGTGAGATGAACTTTTGTACCAGGTGTTCACCAGTACACATCCAAGAATTTACCATCTGGCAAGTGCTTCCTTTGTTGCTAGAGGTAGCAACCTAGGACCAAATCTGCTTCTTTGAATTAAAAATCACTTTATGGTAGATCCATCAGAACCAACTTTCTCATCTATTGGTCCAGTGCTACCTCACATACATTAGGCTTCTGAAAAATAGGACAGGTATAATGAACAACACAATGAAGCATGGATGTAGGCAGTGCAGCATGGCTTACATATAGGAGAATCCATAAGGCATATCTCCTTAAAGTGGACCTTCACCCTAAAAAAAATATATATATTTTCCCTTGCCTTCTCCCCCCTCGCACTCTCTGCACAAATGTTCCACAGAGTTCAGCCAGGACCCAAAGGTTGTACAGAGCTCTTCAACACATCTGCACAGGTGCCAGACCAACAAAGTCAGCTTCGTAGGAGGGGAGCGGGCCAAGGGTAAAGCTTCAAACAGGTCATATACCCTCCAGCAGCTGGTCAGTGTTTCCATGTGGGTCACAGATATCCAATTTGCCTAAGGAATTCAATGTCTTTTTCTTATGTTCAGGGCTGCAACCCTTTTTGACTGAGTCCTGAGATCTATCTGTCCTTAACAAGTGGGGTGCTGTCCCCACCTCCACACTTCCCTGCATCAAAGGTCCCCTCTTGGACACAGCTGGGGATATATACTGTATATCCTCCCTGTGTTCAAGATGACCACCAAAATCTTAAGGGAACTCCATGTCAATTTAGACCCAGGCTTTCCCAAGTTGGTGCCCAGAGTCCATGGTAGAGGACGCATTAGTCCCATACTGGGCTCTCCCCTAGTGACAGTAGTAAACAGCGGATAGCTGCAACACTACCCGCACTGATAGTCCACCAGAGCAGCAGCAACACTCCTCGGATTAGCAGCTGCTGCCACTATTACCTGCCTACATACACTGTTCAAAAAAATTAAAGGAACACTTTTTAATCAGAGTATAGCATCAAGTCAGTTAAACTCCTGGGATATTGATCTGGTCAGTTAAGTAGCAGAGGGGGTTGTTAATCAGTTTCAGCTGCTTTGGTGTTAATGAATTTAACAACAGGTGCACTAGATGGGCAACAATGACAGGAATGGTTTTACAGGTGGAAGGCACTGACAATTTTTTCCCTACTCATCTTTTCTGACTATTTTTCACTAGTTTTGCATTTAGCTATGGTCAGTGTCACTACTGGTAGCATAAGGTGATACTTGGACCCTACAGAGGTTGCACAGGCAGTCCACCTCTTCCAGGATGGCACATCAATACGTGCCATTGCCAGAAGGTTTGCTGTGTCTCCCAGCACAGTCTCAATAGCATGGAGGAGAAGCTAGGAGACAGGCAGTTACTATAGGAGAGCTGGACATGGTTGTAGAAGGTCCTTAACCCATCAGTAGGACCAGTATCTGCTCCTTTGTGCAAGTAAGAACAGGATGAGCACTGTCAGAGCCCTACAAAATTACCTTCAACAGGCCACTGGTGTAAATGTCTTTAACCAAACAATCAGAAGCAGACTTCATGAGGGTGGCCTGAGGGCCCGACATCCTCTAGTGGACCCTGTGCTCACTGCCCGGCACCGTAGAGCTTGATAGGCATTTGCCATTAAACCCCAGAACTGGCAGGTCCGTCACCGCCGCCCTGTGCTTTTCACAGATGAAAGCAGGTTCACCCTGAGCACATGTGACAGACGTGAAAGGGTCTGGAGAAGACGTGGAGAACATTCTGCTGCCTCTAACATCATTCAGAATGACTGTTTTAGTGGTGGGTCAGTGATTTTTTGAGGTGGCATATCCATGGAGGGATGCACAGATCTCTACAGGCTAGACAATGGCACCCTGACTGCCATTAGGTATTGGGATGAAATCCTTGGACCCATTGTCAGACCCTACACTGGTGCAGTGGGTCCTGCATTCCGTTTGGTGCAATGCCTGTCCTCATGTGGCGAAAGTATGCAGGCAGTTCCTGGAGGATGAAGGCATTGATACCATTGAATGGCCCCCACACTCGCCTGACCTAAATCCAATAGAACACCTCTGGGATATCATGTTTCAGTCCATCCAACGCAGCCAGGTTGCACCTCAGACTGTCCAGAAGCTCAGTGATGTCCTGGTCCAGATCTGGGAGGAAATACCCCAGAACACCATCCTTCATCTCAATAGGAGCATGCCCCAACGTTGTCAGGCATGCATACATGCACTTGGGGGCCAATGCTGAGGACCATTTTGAGTTGCTGCAAAATGGACTAGCCTGCTGCATAATTTTTTCACTTTGATTTTCGGGGTGTCTTTGAATTCAGTCCTCTGTAGGTTGATAATTTCCATCAAACGATGGGGCATCCTTACTGTCCTAACACATTACCCAGTCCATATCGGTATAGATATCTAGCAGGAGATTTTTTCCCCATTGAGATCTGATGTGTTTTCAAAGCGTTCCTTTAATTTTTTTGAGCAGTGTTTAAAGAAAAGACATGGCTAAAAAATGCCAGAGAGGATCAGCAGTAGAAAGATGCAAAAAAAGGTGAAATCAAATGTTATGATACACAGTGTACTAGCAATCTAAAAGATATCCACTTAGGATTTACATCTACTTTGAAGCAAACTTGTGCAGTCTGCCACTGCTTATTTTATCTTCTGAAAATGTTATTTCACTTCAATGGCTGAATGCTTGTTTTGTGCTTGTAACTCCCATCACTGAATGAGTGATGAGGATCCAAATGATTTGCAGGCAGCTGGCACTTTCAGAATGAAAAACTCTTATATCTTTCTTATATCTTTGAAGCCCTGCACAATAACATAGATTTGCAGAGACATCCAGAGATTAACGCAGTGAAGCTGGGGACAGGCGGGTTGCTCTGGTGCTAAACCCACCATCTGGATTGTTCCGTATTTCATTTTACTTCTCTTCAAAGTTTTCATTTTAAATTAAAAACTAAATGATTTCTTTTACACCTTCCCAGAAGTATTTCTCCTCAAGTCAGTTTGGTCCCCCTGACAGAGCCATGCTTTTCATAAATCATTGCATTATTCAATATAAAAATAACATTTAAGGCGGTCTATCCTGCAGACGATTATAAATTAATTGGTGGATTTTTAATAGAGTCCACAGCAGAGATTTATTTTAGGATATTCAAACTGTATTATGTAACTTCCGAAACTCACACCTCCATGTCCCCGGGAAACGATCTTTTATAGATCCTGCTTCCTGACTACTGTTTACTAGCGGGTGAGGCGCAAGACAAATATAGTGAGAGGCAAATGCCTTGGAACATGAGCACTCATTTCCTACAATGTGGAAAGCACCCCTTGGCTTGGCCTGATTTAATTGTCATCCTTTGGACGGAAATTGACTTATGATTCATTGTTTTCATACACAAGGTTTTATGAAATTGTTACACCAATCAACTGTAATCCCTGTAATATTTATATTTCTGACTATTTTTTCTTTTGGTGCCCACAAAGATTCCTGTTTTTTCTTATCACACTTTTTTTGACTAATTAAATATGGTTTTGGTTTCAAGTCATAAGCAGATCCTGATGCAGTGAAATATAATGCCTAAGGCATACAGACAGGACATATTTGGATAATATTTCTTCCCTTTATTGAGCAAATGACAGAATGAAGTGTTGATTTAAAAGCTGTACGAGTGGTTGTAAAGAAAATGGTGAACTGATTCCTACTTTAACACTTTTATGGTAAAGTGAATTGTTTGTCCTGGTTTCACAGGTTGGGATTTTTGATTGCTTTCCCCCTGCCTCTGGAAGAAGCTTCAAGAGCTTAACATGGGAGATTGAGATGGCCAGCCTAAATATTTATGCTCCAGCCAATCCCTGGAGAGGAATGTCCAGAAGGGTGGTGGAAAGGTGATAAATAGTCTGAAGCACTGGACAGCTGGGCTCTCTCTCCACAGGAAGGTTCCAGACCCTAAGGGGCTGCTGCCTTCAGGTAGCCCACGGACTATGCAGCTGTTTTGAGGCCTCAGCGGTTTCAGGGCTTAGAGCCTGGATGGACCTTGTTAGAAGCTGATTTCAGGACCTCACCAAAAGGGATCTGGTCTGGAGAAGATCTGTCTCAATCACTGGACAGTGTCCGGAGAAAGCTGAAAGGTGGCAGCTGTCTTGGGGACTTGTTAGTAAAGACTCTAAATTGATCCCTGTGACTGAGTAGTGTTCTGGAGATTTCACTGAGTACCAGCAGTTGTGCATTGGCATAAGGTAGCCAGATGCCAAAGAGACTTGCCTCATGGTCATCAGCTGTGACGCCTTAGGCTTCTCAGAGACTTGCCTCATGGTCCCCAGCTGTGAGGCATTAGACTGTCCAGTACCCACAAATGCTGAAGGAGAAGACTGTCTTCCAATCGCTATGTGCCAAGCATTTTGGAGCATCCCATGCCCTGACCCCTCTCCGGTTAAAATTTCTTCAAGCAATAAATCTTAAATATCACCCAAACTGTCCTCTTCATTCCTCTCAAGACCTCCTGCTCCCTAGGTCCCTTATTTTTTATCTTGTTGCTCAATTAGTTAACCTCATCTGAAGCTCCAGTAGTTCTAAACAGCAAGACAGCACTTAGTCATTCAAAAATCCTACTTGCACAGATAAGATATCCAAATGTCATGTGTACAGAGACATAAACAAATCCATGACTAAATTACTAAGATCTCATAGGGCTTCATTAATTCATTCACTGGAAGGTATCTGCCTTTTGCCCGCATACATTTGTATACATCATTTATGAGAGAAAAAAGACTATGAAGAAGCAAATCAAGATCTCCCGAAATCTTGTATTTTAACTCTGAGAGCTGTCTGGGAGGCACTGGTAGTTTACCCTTTCCAGAAGGCAGCTGGGGGGCACACTGTCATCAGGATCTACAGAGAGGCAGAATGCCTTTAAAGTGCTTTTGGCTGCTAAATACAAATTAATAAGATGGACATTGTAAGGCTTTATGTACATGAGCAGCTCCTAAATTTGAGTTTAGGAGCTTTTGGCATTTTTTGCCAAAGCTCCTAAACTCAACTCCATAAAACCCTATGTGTCCATGTACCTATGTGATATGTGTCCATGTTTAGGTGAGGTTAAACCTCCCTTGCAGGAAAATTAAGTTCAAGAATCCTGAACACAGGAAAATTGAGTTCAAGATAGGAATGTTTTGACCGCGGGAAACCACAAAACGTGGCAAAACCGCAATTTGAATTTTCCCACATCCAGCGGTCAGGGTAGGCTTGTTTACATGGAGCCCAATGCTTTTCTAAATTTTCTGAACGTTTTAGTAAACTTAGTTTTATTTTTTTATTTTTGGGTAATATGTCCACTGTAAAAAATTTAAACATGAAATGGTAGTCTTCTTTTTCTCCCCTTAACTAGCCTCTGTTTGTTGTCAATTAGAGATGAGCGAACTTAAGAGGGTTTTCATTTCCATAAAAATTTGGTAAAATCGGCAAGATTTCACAATTTAGTTAAAACGCATTGAAGTCAATGAAGAAGGCAGCATTAAGGTGTTTTTGGTGGTTAGGAATGCCGAGGGCTTTAAATGGCTGCTGAGAGTTACGGAAGTATAAATAAAGGCAAAACTTTTTTTTTTTTTTAGTTTGGGACAGAATGGAGAGGGATTAGAACCCCTGTGTTGTTTTATTGATGTCTGTGTTCCTGTTTGGGTGATTCACCCTCCCTTTGTGTCCTGTTTACCATTACCATCAAAAGTGAAACAGGGATAAATATGATCCTTACTAAATCACTATCTATCTATCTATCTATCTATCTATCTATCTATCTATCTATCTATCTATCTATATATTTATTGGCTGTATACTCCATTTTGTATATATGTTTGTAACTTTATATTTTAAGTTGTTCATTGCAAAACACATATCTTGATTGGAATTGTGCCATTAGGCGTGTGATGTGTTTGGAGGGGTATAGTGTTCTCTTCTGTCCTTCCAAAAGGTGGTCTGTTTCTGTTTGATAAGAAGTACTATATAAGCAGGAAAGGACTTAAAGCAAGAGGGGATGCAAGAAGGATGGACATTTCATTCCCCATATACATAAATACAATAAATATAATTTGGAGCCTTATCTCATCTGAAGGTAATTATTCAAGTTTCCTTACAATAGAGGAACTTGAGCAAGAGGTTCTAACCTCCCTACACAAAAGTAAAAGAAACCCCAAATTTTGGGTTATCCCTAGAAAGGTAATAGAAGGGAATTTTTCCAATAGGGGCACTAATTCTGGTTCTGGTGACCTGGCGGTCCCCAAGGAATTCTTTTAGTTTGCAGGGATTTCCTCTCACTTCCTGTTTTGGCTATGGGACAGGAAGTGAAGGTAAATCTCCCCAATGGGACACAGATGGCAAAAAATAAACTGACTGGAGTTATGACCCCCCCTTACTCTATTCCAAATTTTCAAAAAAGTGTTGTCTATTGTTCTACTTTAACTGTCCTGAGCTTGTCTTGTGCCAGAAAACTCCCCTTCAGTAGCCTCATGACTTTATGTTTTTTTCATAGTGACAGTAAATATAACATTTAAAGTGACAGGTCACAAATAATGATTAACTACACAGAAAAATGGGGAAAATCTAAATACATCCAATACAACCCCCCCCCCCCCCAATAAATAAACAAAAAATAACACATCCTATAAATTAAAAGTAAGAATACATCTTTTTGCCAAGCAAATTTTGCCTAAACAGTGCAGTGAGCAAAATTGGAAGCAAAATGAATGTTAGAATTGCTGGGAGGGTTAGACTAAAAGGGGGGAAGGGGTTAGTTTATGGTTTCTGCGAGGGTTAAGGTTAAATTGACCATGAGCTTAGAATGGTCTCTGAGTTCCCAGGTCTACCTGTCTATGTTGAAGGTCTTCTTTTACATGTTGGAATTTACTTTTACTTTTACATTATGGAACAAAGGACATCAAGCTCCAACAAGGGTGACAGAGCGGGGAACCTCAGAGGCGGTCTGACTTTTAGAATCCCTTGGAAATAAAGGTTCAAATCACGTCACTTATAACTGAAGTACTAGTTTTGGGTGATCTCTTTTCTAATATGTGGAAATGATGAAAAAGCTGTGAAACAGCTCACCTCCAAAGTCTGTTTTGCTTGTTCTGCAAACATAAAGCCATTTTTAAAAGCCCAGAATAATAATTGAGAAAAATGGTCATTATCATCTCTTAGCAGCAAAATGTGTAATTCAAGATGCTCAAAAAACGTTCTTTGTGGCTTAAGCAATGGAAAAACAAGCATCTTTAAATAAGCAAATGTAATATATGACTTCTGTAGCCCTGTGAACAAACAGATTGTATTACACTATAAAAATGATGTTTTTCTTGATACATGGCTGAGACATCAGGAAGACAAGCGGACAAAGCCGCGGACATCTGCACTCTACATTACCGAAAAGCCTAGAATAAACTGGCATCTACTGAACTTTGGAGGAGAAAAAAAGATTCTATTTTTAAAAGTGCAAATACAGTTCTTAGGTGCCAGAATGGTGTAATTTCCTGTGAGAAGCCAGTAGCACTATTGCCCATGGTGTGTAGTCTACTTTTCTTTTCTTTTTTTTTTTAAATCTTAATATCATTGTTGGCTGACATCAGAGTCTGAGGATGTTAGTAAGGTACAAGAAGCTCTTGGAATGGAGTCGCTGAGTAACTCAAGCAGTTTTGGAGCCAAACCCTGAATTCTATTAAAAGAGACGCAACAAAAGGAATGTATATAGAGCCAACAGCCATGGTTCAGAGTGAAGATGATGTCACCATTGAATTGTTTTCAAGACAACAATTGTAGTTAGTGTGGTGAGATGAAATGCAGTAGCCCAGACACAACTGAGTTTGAGGATGATGAAATACATTTCATGGTGACTGCTTGAAGGGGATGGTGGTCTCATCAGGGAGATATTGGATATAGACATAAGCGCATATTTTATGAGACAATTTAATGGTCCAGAAAGGTGCTGGGCAGGCGAGTTAAGAATGTATTTCTTAGTCCATGTTTTTCTGGTAAAGTAACAGTAGGAGTGTTAAGGGAATTTGGATAGCCTCAGTTGAGGTTGAATAATATGTCCTGAATTAGACACTGTTGGTTTCCCTTTTCACATAATACTACTTTACAGTCTACTGTCTGCATGATCAAATTAATTTACGTCATTGGTAGAATGTGCCAGTCGTGGTCTTCCTCCTTGCAGCAAATCATAAGTTAATATAATTGCTTACAAACTGCAGACCTATGAGATGTAGCCTTGCCATACAGTGTAGTAAGACACAACACTTGCTAGAAAATACTGAGGCTGACCCCACAAACGTTTAGCCTGCTGAAGAATGACAGATAAGGACAGATGAGGGCGCAATCTGAGTATAGTCAATATGTATATTTATTGTGGAAAAAAGACAATTGTGAACTCCCATGCTGATAGTTAAAAAATGCTCATCAACAAAGTTGGGCCCATGGTAGTGAAGATCTCAGTGCAGCAGGAAGCCAGAGCCCAGACCAGGTGTTGCACAAGGCTGTCAACTGGATATACCTGTGAAACTGAGGGGACACCAGAGGGAGCCATACTAAGTGCAGCATATATAGTAATACCAAGTGCACACAAAATAGGCAACTTGCATGGGTACAAAAAAATTGGCACCACAGGGTCAGGTCTGTGGTATTTCTCAACATGGAAGGTGGGAAGTGCAGTCAAGAAGTCAGCAGCTGCTGTGGTCCAAATGTGGTAGCCTGGGGCCGGCTAGGACACAGGAAGTAGGAAGCTGGTGGAAGGATCTGTGGCGCTCAGAAAGGGCCTATATGTGACGTTACATGCCAATGTGCAACATGTTTTGAGGCCACTCAGCCTCTTTGTCAAGCCATGTCGTTTGGTGGAACTCTGGTCTATTTATGCCTAATCTGGGACTACGAGTCACAGCTGGGAAATTAATGCATTTTATTGCAATATAGTGAGGTGTGGTCCTAATGAAATTGTACAATACACAACTAGTACAAAAAGTCCTATAAAAACAAAAAAATAAAACTGGATAAATTGATAGAAATTAGGTGGCACTACAAGGCCAGCACGAGTTAACCCTGGAAACTCCAATTTCACCTCATCAATTTTTTTGCTGAACTCATTACATTCATATTAGTTCACGCTACATTTTACGCCATACCTTTTATTTTTGTGCCAGAGAATGACAACTGCTAGTAGATTTGCCCTCCCTCCCTGAATTGTTCCCTATGAGGAATTGCTTCCACCCATCATCTCATAAGAGACATACAGTATGTAATCGGTGTGCACACATTGTTTCATCAAAGACATTTGGCAACATGTTCATTTCATGACAAGTACTTCTGAATGTGCTCATGACTGGAAAGCTAGAGGCCAAGTCCTAGTTGGAGCACCTCCTCTCTTGGAGAACCCCCATGCTTTTTTTTAAATTTTTTAATTTGTGGTATACAATATTTACCCCTTTTGGAGCTGTATTCAGCCTGGTCACATGATGTCCCTGGTCTACCCCCTCTTCTTCCTCTTGTGGGAATGGGTGGTCCTCTATGATATAGAGAACAATAATACATAGTTCTGTGGGTGCTGTTCTCTGCATCATTCTACTGTGATTCTAGGGTGGCTTGAAAATGCACTTTCAGAGGGCATTTCCTTTATGGCCTTTGCTCAATGGAAGTAGGTTGAATGATGCTGAGTGCAAG
Source organism: Staurois parvus (assembly GCF_062004578.1). NCBI lineage: Eukaryota > Metazoa > Chordata > Amphibia > Anura > Ranidae > Staurois > Staurois parvus. Next base: position 7,774,286 of record NW_028318186.1, on the reverse strand, counting down.
AGGAGCAGCGGCTGGGAACAAAGGAGAACTGTAGAGAGGGTTGGCTCTGGTTTTGGATTTTGTTTTAACTGGGAGAAAAGGGGATGGATTAAAACAAATAAATTAAAAATACATTTGGCTTTAAGTTAAGTTTATGGCATATATTAAACATCATTAAGTTATGTAGTCATTAAAAGATACTTCATACATTTTTACATAAACTGGCACAATCACTTGCAAAAACAGCTCCCACACTGGGATTGGAGGGGACACTACAAAGAGATGACTTCATATATGTGCTGCTACTCCTTCATTGTCCAGTTACAGACTGGGGGCAGGCTGGTTATCAAGCCAATTTGCTGAACTGCAGTAGAGAAATGTAAGGTTTGGTAGGAATGTCTGGATCGCAAGACTCGCTGAAAAGGTACACAAAACTTGACAGACTGACAGATCATGTAACTGTGTACTTAGCTGTATCTCTGGGGCTTCATTTTAAAAAATACCTATACTGAGAGAAATATTCAGCCATTGTGGACCTCTTTTATAAGAATGCTAATGACCTAGCTTCAGTCATTTCTAATTTACTGGCATGGCTCAAACATGAGAATAAAATGTCAGATTGAAGTCAGAGCATTTATTTATTTATTTCAGGTACTTATATAGCACTGACAATGTACGCAGCACTTTACACACATATATATATTGAACATTCACATCAGTCCCTAACCCTCAAGGGGTGTACAATCTAAGGTCCCTAACTTACATTCATACATACACATATTAGGGCCAATTTAGACAGGAGCCAATTAACCTACCAGCATCTCTTTGGAGTATGGGAGGAAACCAGAGCACCTGGAGGAAACCCACGCAAGCACAGGGAGAACATGCAAACTCCATGCAGGAGGCGCCATGGTCAGGAATTGAACCCATGACCCATTTACTGCAAGGCAGACGTGCTAACCACTAAGCCACTGTACTGCATTTGATCTGTATACTTGGAATAATGGTATACTGGAGCTGTTGCAGGTTTAACAAATTATTCCAAGTGACTGTTGCAAAGATTGCAAGTTGCTGTCTTAAAACTTTCTTTTGCTATCATCCTTAAGAGTTCATGTGGGTATTAGGTTGCCTACTTTAGGAAGTTAGGCAATTGACAGGCCCAGGCCGGAGAAAGAGGTAATTGGTTTCCTCTTTTCCCGGGCTTTTTTGATCCAGCCCTGTGACATATATATATATATATATATATATATATATATATAGATATAGTGTATACAGTCATGGCCGAAATTGTTGGCACCCTTGATATTTTTCCTGAAAATCAAGTATTTCACACAAAAAAGGTATTGCATTAACACATGTTTTGCTATACACATGTTTATTCCCTTTGTATGTATTGGAACAAATATAAAACAGAGGCAGAAAAGCAAATATGACATAATGTCACACAAAACCCCAAAAATGGGCTGGACAAAAGTATTGGCACCCTTAACTTAATATTTGGTTGCACACCCTTTGGAAAACATAACTGAAATCAGTCGCTTCCTATAACCATCAATAAGCTTCTGACACCTCTCACCCGGAATTTTGGACCACTCTTCCTTTGCAAACAGCTCCAGGTCTCTCTTATTGGAAGGACACCTTTTCCCAACAGCAATTTTAAGATCTCTCCACAGGTGTTCAATGGGATTTAGATCTGGGCTCATTGCTGGCCACTTCAGAACTCTCCAGCGCTTCTTTGCCATCCATTTCTGAGTGCTTTTTGACGTATGTTTGGGGTCATTGTCCTGCTGGAAGACCCAGGATCTTGGACGCAAACCCAGCTTTCTGACACTGGGCCCTACAGTGCGACCCAAAATCCTTTGGTAATCCTCAGATTTCATGATGCCTTGCACACAGTCAAGGCACCCAGTGCCAGAGGCAGCAAAACAACCCCAAAACATCATTGAACCTCCACCATATTTTACCGTAGGTACTGTGTTTTGTTCTTTGTAGGCCTCATTCCGTTTTCGGTAAACAGTAGAATGATGTGCTTTACCGAAAAGCTCTATCTTGGTCTCATCTGTCCACAAGACGTTTTCCCAGAAGGCTTTTGGCTTACTCAAGTACATTTTGGCAAACTGTAGTCTTGCTTTTTTATGTCTCTGTGTCAGCAGTGGGGTCCTCCTGGGTCTCCTGCCATAGCGTTTCATTTCATTTAAATGTCGACGGATAGTTCGCGCTGACACTGATGCTCCCTGAGCCTGCAGGACAGCTTGAATGTCTTTGGAACATGTTTGGGGCTGCTTATCCACCATCCGGACTATTCTGCGTTGCAATCTTTCATCAATTTTCCTCATCCGTCCACGACCAGGGAGATTAGCTACAGTGCCATGGGTTGCAAACTTCTTGATAATGTTGCGCACTGTGGACAAAGGCAAATCTAGTTCTCTGGAGATGGACTTGTAACCTTGAGATTGTTGATATTTTGCCACAATTTTGGTTCTCAGGTCCTCAGACAGTTCTCGTCTCCTCTTTCTGTTGTCCATGCTTAGTGTGGCACAGACAGACACACAATGCAAAGGTTAAGTGAACGTCTCTCCTTTTTATCTGCTTTCAGGTGTGATTTCTATATTGCCCACACCTGTTACTTGCCCCAGGTGAGTTTACAGGAGCATCACATGCTTGTAACATTCTTATTTATCCGCAGTTGTGAAAGGGTGCCAATACTTTTGTCCAGCCCATTTTTGGAGGTTTGTGTGACATTATGTCGAATTTGCTTTCTTTCCTCCCTTTTTTTGTTTTGTCCCAATACACACAAAGGGAATAAACATGTGTATAGCAAAACATGTGTTAATGCAATACGTTTCGTGAGAAATACATGATTTCCTGGAGAAATATCAAGGGTGCCAACAATTTCGGCCATGACTGTATATATTTATATGTATAAGGGGGAAGGCTGGGTATGGGAGCCCTGCTTCAGGAAAATGCTATGATACCGTGGAGCTGCAGAGGGGGGCTGCTGCTCCGGATTCTGAAGGTCTGCCATTTGAAGGACTATGCCAGTGATGGACTATGCCTGGGCCAAGTATTTAAAGAGTTAGGGATGCTGTCATTAATATTCATTTTAAACGTTGCTATTTTCATTATTAGGTAAAGTTACTTTAAAGGGGTGCATGAAGGTTCCTGGCATGAAAAAGAACTTGGAGCAGTAAGGCACATTTGGGGTATGAAGCTAGGCCGACCAAGAAAAGTTAACTTGGCAAGATAAATCAGAGGTAGAATGTAGTGTCTATAGGTGATCAGAACTAGTGCAAAGTATACAGTACAACAGCCAGTCGTTAGTGTGGTACCTGGTTGGAATGAGGTGTCCCCTAGTAGCAAGGGTTGTCCGTGTGCTGATTCCTTCCCTTAGTGGTTGTTTTCCAGGGTTTGGAACCAAACACGCTTTACAGAGATCTTTAGCCCAGCTGCATGGTGTGGGTGAGAGTAAAGATTTAAACCGGTAATAAACCACAAAAAATTAAGAAAATCTTCTCCCTACAAGTCAACAGCATAATGTGCTCTAATGCATCGGATGAAAGGCTCACCTGAAAACAAAGCCCTCCAGTGGAAAACTGTCATGGCTCCATCTTCACCCAGTCTCGCTATTGAGTTCCAGGGCTGCGGCTGTTTGACTGGCCGAGCCTCGGTGATGTCACTCCCACGCATGCACGTGGGACTTTCGGCCATGGCACGGCTCTGACATCACCGGCAAATTTCTCCTAAACTGTGCACGTATAGGAGGTATTTACAGTACCTGCAGATAAGCTTTATTAAAGACTTACCTGTAGGTAAAACATGCAAAAAAGACTTTACTACGACTTTAATAGAGAGCACAAAAGAGGTTGGCACAAGTGCTTGGCGAGACCCCATTTTTTCACTGAGAGTGAGGTGGCAGTGGTATGCTGGACGGGTGGAGAGAACTGTAATGCTCCTCCTAAACGTGACACTCAATGGCAAGGTATGTGAAGGACATGGGAAAATGCATTTACAAAGGGATTCTGTACATTTACTACTGTACTTGGTGTATGGATCATCTCTAAGCTGGAGTGCAGACCTAAGGTTGCTGTCACCTGAATGAGGCCTCAGCTGGTTCCGAGCATTGATGAGCAGATCACACATCCAATGGTACCCCATGTGCATAGGCAAGGTGGCCCTGCCCACAACCCAGACTTCCTATTGCCTCATCACATAATCTAGGTTCTTTGCAATGTTTTCCGAGGTAATCTAAAAGTTTTAATTCTCTACAGTGCGTTCTGGGTCTAGAACCCCTAAATAGACATACCCTGAATGACTCAGAAGTCCAATGGGGAGCTAGCTATGCACATTAAGATCTTTTTGTATGATCCACCACTGCCTGCAGAGGTTGGACGAATGGTTAAAAAAAATCTCTACACAAGTTGTGGGCTAAAATCGTAAACAAAGTGGTGGATGGGAGATATTTGTCGCCCACAATGTAGGATCGGGATAAATGTTAGCCCCAGAGAAGCCTGGTAAAAAAAAACAGGTCTGTCTCTCTTTAAGTGGCTGATTGTAAAATACTGTTTGCTGTGTAAGAGCACTTTGAGGCTTCCCTTTCAGACAGTGGGGTGGATCTACTAAAGGCAAATAGACTGTGCACTTTGCAAGTGCAATTACTCTAGAGACTTATAAATGAGGTAAAGCTTCACTTTGCAAAGAATACTCAATCAAATGCAAGTAAGATAAAAAAAAAAACATTTTTGCTTGCACATGATTGGATGTTGGAAGTAAGCAAAGCTTTCCCTCATTTATTAAGCTCTGGAGCAACTGCACTTACAAAGTGGACAGTCTATTTGTCTTTAGTAAATCCACCCCAGTGAGTTGTTTAGGCTGCGCAAACACCTACAGTATGAACTCTAATCTATGTGCTGAAGCAAGCAGGACTTTTTTTCTTTGTATTACTGATGATGTGAAGGTGTTTTCTGTTGCCTGAATATCTGAAAACAAACATGGTACCAGTAATCCCTTAAAGAGACTAATTTGTATGGTGCCTTCCTGTCGCAGAACTACCATCTCTGTTACCACAGATATCACCACTGTCTTCTAGGTCCTGTTCACAAATGCAAGATGACTCCTGAATGGGCTAGGTGCAGATCGTGACCTCACTGCCCCACCTCTCTCCGTCTTTTCCAATCAGAGCATACTTTGCATTCAATGAGAAAAATTCAAGGCGTTCTGTGACAGGGCAGCTGCGGTTACTATGCAGCAGGATATGTGCTCAGCACAGGACCCAGAAGACAGAACTGATCTCTGTAGTAGCATAGATTATTACAGTGATTTCTAACTTCCACAAGGATCCCAGAGGTTTACCATATGCAAAATTACATTGGGTCAAGCTGGACCAAAGTAACTATGCAATAAAACCCATACCTGGAATTCATCTTTAGGGTAAACAGCTAAATACAATAATTAAATATATATACTAGAGCTGTTTTACCTTCCAATTACTTTGTATTTCTGTTCATCCAGTTCTAGGATTTACATAGCTCTGCCACACAGCATGGCCTTGTCTACCAGGGTAGCTCTGGTGACACTAGTGAACAGCTGGAGGGGTCCAAGGATAAAGTGCCACCCAACTGGAACTGTAGTACTCCAGAAGCAAATAGGGGGGGTCTCCCCATGGGATGAGTCTTCTGGAGAAGCTGTGTGCTATTGGTCTCTGGCACAGCTGCCCGCATATTGGTTTTACTAGTAGAGAGCTTCTCACCTGGCTGCAGATCACAAGCCCAGCTACCTCAGCCTCCTCAACGGTGGCTTATCTGAGCTGATGTCAGGTGAAGAAGGTAGAAAATCTCATTGTCACTTGACCTTCTAAGGAACCCAAGGAGTTTGGGAAAGGGAGTCAAAAGGGCTTGCGCCTAAGGGCGGAGACATAGAGTGGAAAACAAATGCATACTGACAAATTATAGGAAAACCAAGAAGATATTTATTTAGTATGTTGCAAAATGGCAGAGAATGACAAATACAGGTTGCAGGCTCCCATCCAGCCAGATTCCTTATAGTTTTCCTATAATCTTATACCAATCTCAGACAACCCTTACCCTTGTCCAGTCCCATCCTTATTTTGATCTGGTCACTCTTCACTCTTCAAAAGAAGCCTTGGTTATCTACACTAGATGGATAGATCCTGCCTGGCCATCTGGCTCCCCAGTGGCATCTCTGATAGTTAGGTGTCCTTATGTGACAGCACGGGATGCACAAATAAAATGAATTAGTATGTCGCCCTCTATTTATGGGCTTTTAGTGCTGGGTATTTTTGGACACACCAAGGTGGCCTCATCTACTACTATATACAGAACAACCAAGATCAGTTACATCAATCACCTAAGTTGTAATGTCTGACATTTTCTATTCTTAGCCAGGAATTATTGTCTATTCCTCTGGGTTGCAGTTAAGAGAATTTATTGGCAGCTAGAAGGTAGAACAGGATTTTTGATACCTAGTTAAACACAGGCCACACAAATAGTCACACCTTGACTAAGAACAGCGTTTATTTTATTGAAGTGTTGTTTGAAAACTGTTTGCGGTCAGACGGTAAAATTATTTTTTTCTGTGGAGACCCATTCAGGTTAATACATAAATATTTGTAGTATAATTTGGGCTGATTTTTCTGAGATTTTATTAATAACAATAACATTCAAATAAGGACAGTCACTATATATGTATATAAGATTTGTGTTACAGCCAATATACCCATGGGTAAATAAATGGAAGTACAGTAAAAAGTAATAGGTCCATGGTACAAAATAGGAGTATTCTCACATAGTTATGACAGGGATATCAGGTTTGATCATTTTTGGGAAATACGCCATCCTCTCACTACTTTCTTAAGGTCCTAGCCCCCTATAAAAAATTAAAGCATAAAAAAATTATGTTCTAACGAGGTGATTTCCATGACCACCCAGCTTTGTAGAGTTAAACATATGTGTAAATACGTTTTGTGTAAAATGCCTGGTTGCACCTTTTGATGTAGCTACGGTATCAAGAATGCTGAACTGACAAGACCAGGGGCGGACTGACCATTTGGAAACTCGGACACTGCCCGAGGGCCCGGGTCAGTAGGGGGCCCTATGAGATGCCCCTGGTACCTTTTTCATAGGCTTTTTTGAGTTTGGGCAAGGACACAGGGGCCCCATGATCCCCTATTGCCCAGGGGCCCTATGAGTTTTCAGTCCGCCCCTGGACAAGACAGTTCAGTGCTGGCAGTGGTCTAAGGGTCAAGTGATATGTGAGGTCAACAGTCTTTGCTGTCCAAAGCCCTCTTTGTTTATGCAACTGAATTCTTACAGGAGTTCAGCAGCAGTTAAAGCAGTGGTGATTAACTTAGTGAATATAGGGGACCTGAAATATGGCCCCATACATCACCTAGATGTCAAAAATATTAGCAAGTGCAGTGCAAGTCAGAGACTACATATACATTACCGGAGAGGTTGAAGACTGTGGAAGTTCGGAGAGGACCGCTAGAGACTGGGGATATGTTACAGCAGTATGGAAGTGCTTCTCCTAGCCATATGGGTTCCATGATATTGAGCAGCAATTCTGGTGGTGTTTGTACTGTTCAGGGTGCACATATGATCCTACAGAAATTACTTCCTTATTATTGGATGTCCCATTACAAAATGAAGAGAAGGAAAGAGTTACCATTTTTTCCCCATGTCAAAGGTCACATGATGCTGAACCACATGGGAAGTCCAAGAACTACTCTCCACATAGTCTTACAGGTGGTCCACTCTTCAGGAGTAGATATGAGTAAAGTTGAGTTTTCAATTCCAATTTCAACAAACATTTAGAGATTTCAGCAGCCTTCCACAATTTAGGCAAAAATTCAAGCAAGTCAATATGGAAGTCAAAAATTAGAAAGTTATACTGTAGATGGTCAATACGGATTCAATGGACTTTTAATAGCTCTTGAAGGTTATGGAGGCTCATTTTGACTATTCTTGATTGGTTCTTGTGCAGAACCTCATTAGCCTTTTAATGTTTTATGTTTTTTTTAAGATAATCAAATTATCAGCCACAATACTTATGCCCATTACCTGGATTTCTATGTATATGTTTTTTTATATGTATCTGGAATGCTTGTTCCCATATTATCTGCTACCATAAAAATGAATAGTTTGCAGAGAATATACTACTATATAGGATAAGAGAAGAGATCTGGACCCACGGTACAATTAATCCACTGCTGATGTAGAAACTGGTATATGGTAGGCTTCAGCAGCTCCAGTGAAAACCGTATGGTGTATTACTAGTTGGTATTTACACATAGACATAAGAATAAGCTTAAGGCCTAACTCCAGCCAAAACGTATTTATTAGTTTATTGCTGTCAGTGTTGGGGGGATTTCACCTTACTTCTTGTCCGGATGACCAAACTGGTGTCCCTAATGGGGCCACAGACAGCAATAAAAAAATGTTGTGTTTTGGGGATTGGATTATAAAGTTTTATATTTTTGCTTTCAAATTTGAGTTTCTTTAGATAAAAAGCAGGGAGAACTTTGAACTGTATATTTTGACCATCTTTTTTTGTGCATTCTGTCTTTATTAATGTTTTCCAAAATGTCAGAATGTAACGTAGAAGAAACAAGAAAAAGGCAATCGCATTTCTAGATAGGCTTTTCATTAGACAGGTTATCAAACTGCGGAGTCCTTTGGGTAAGGGTAGAATTAAATGATTACTTGTGAGAGTATGTCTAGATCACATTATCTTGACTATCTTGAATTAAGTAGCAATACAGGATCAATCTAGTCCAATCAGGGAAGCCCATAATCACTAAGTGATGATCCCTAAATCGATGGTCAGATCACACACCAACAAGCCACATCTGAAAATAATACTGTCTTTCCTTTAAATTACTAAGCATGAATATCTGGAAAAGAATGCAGTAGTACCATATATAGAAGCATTCTAGAAAATGGCCATCTTAGGTACCAGGTTACCAAAACAAAGACAATCTGTGGCTTACTACTAAAAGGTTAACTCCCGCTTTAGCAACCTGTCACATGTTATACCCATATTTAAGGTGTAACATGTAACATGTTCCTAAGCAACCCCCCCATCCACAGAGTGCTCCCATTGTTACAGCTCCACCCACACAGCTGCACCATTCTTTCACAGAGAACTATGAATAAATTAACTACAAGTTCCATTGTGGCAGATGGACTTATAGTTCTCAGTGGAATAAGAGTATGGTAATCTGTATTTCTGTAGTCCATTGATAATTCCTCCAGCTCTCTTTCCAGGCTCTTGTAAAAAAAAAAAGGAACATTTTTTTCTGCAAAAACTTGTATTTATTATTTTATTTCTAAAGGTGAACTTACCTTTAAGGCCCAAATCCCATTCCCACCCCTCCCCAGATGTATTTTGTGAGTATATTTTTCATACATACTTTTTTTCTAATGTCTTCTAACTGGTCATCTTTGTCTCTTCTCTGGTGGTGGGTGGTCTTCAATGATACAGATAGCAGTGCTAATGTTATGATGTCAGCATTCTTCTGCAAGGACGACCTGATGATCCACCCCCAGGAGGTGTTTTCATGATACTTTGGACTCACTGGGTTGAATGATGCTGGGCATAACATATTCCATAAGAGGACTGACTGAACCATGAACCAGTGAGTCTTTAGGGAACAATGAAAATTGCAGAGAAAGCTGCCTTTTTTTTTTTTTACAAGGGCTGGCCTAATTACTTAGAACTGTAGCAGGAATTGAAATTTAAAATTAATTTTTCTTTGTACCAAATTGAGAAGACATCTCAAATACCTTTCAACCTTTGCTATCCATTTTCAAATAGTCACTAAGGAGCTGCTAACTCCAAGTACCACAAGAACCTTATTCTAGTCCCAATGTGCATGTTTGAGTATGTAGTGGTCAATTGTTGTTCAACATACAAGGTGTCCACTTGACTACGGGTCTGATATCTAGTACTTTAATCTCCTGTAAATCTTATTTGTAAAAAAAAATAATAAGCACCTTTATTTTCTTTGGCATACAAAATCATTTTTTCAGAGGGTTTTACTTCTAAGAATTTTTGATTTAAAGCAGAAGGATTGCCTTAATCAACTATTCTGAACATTTCAACTATGTAGTTGGGGAGGGTATTCCCCCAAAAAACCTGCACGCAACCCTAATCACTGTGGCAACATTTACAATGGTTGGAATGAAAGTCCGGTTCAATAGACTGGGCAAGAAAAAAATCTAAATAATTGACTGTTTAACATTTCAGATTGATCTAAATGATTATAAAAAAAAATACACACTGAAACTTCCAATTATTTCTGGGAATTTTGCCTAAAATGCTTTTAAGGACTAAAATCAGTGCGCAAAAGGTTTCTGTCAATGTGTTCTCTTTTATCTACAACTTTGTTGTGCCTGAACATATTTGGGCTTTCTACCAAGATCTGAGCGCTATAAACCCACTGACCAGTTCAACGGAAAGATTATAGACTCAGTAAACAAAGTTTAATCCTGAATGGCTATTGGTTGCAGACTTGGTCTGTTGTAGGCCACATACACAAGCCCAACTTGTTCTTCCTAAAGCCCAACTTTAGTGTGTTTAAGCAAATGAACCTGATATGTCCTTCAGACAACTTCCAGAGGGCAACTCAAAATGGTCCTTGTCAGCATATTTGTCTGTAGCACAACCAATTGGTCTACTGTGCAGATAAGTACAAGCAATACCAGCTCAAATTCAGGTACTTAAATAAGTTGCATTTAAAGATACATTTAATTATTTTTAATGAATACATAACTTTATTAAATTTTTGGTGTGTTTTAATCTACCTGGAGTTCGGTTTTACATTTTTTTTTTTAAATATTACTGTCTCTGCCTATTATATGGTAAAGCTACACTGTAGGCAAATAAAAAAACAGCTATTCATGCAGGTATCTGTTCTCCCTAAAAACACAAATTTAAAGCAATTAATGTAAGTACCAGATTCTGAACTCATATCAGCTGCTTTAAATCCCCTGTACAGAAGAGCTCTGATTGGGAGAAGGAGAAGTGGGGCAAAGAGTCAACCAGGTTTGCTGATTGTGATGATAAGAGCAGACAGGAGAGTGAAGGAGGTAGGAGTAAGAGAGGGTTGAGAAACTTAAAGATCTGTTAGTAAAGCAGCACACTGGTATGTCAGTGAGTCAGTTTCCTCCCAGCATCAGTTAGTGTCAGATTGCCTGCCACACTATCACAGTGCCGTTATAAGTCACTGATCACCACTGTTAGTAGTATAAAAACAAATAAATAAAAAAATTCCAGCATACACCATAGTTTGTAGGCACTATAACTTTCATGCAAACCAATCAATATACGCTTACTGTATTGGGATTTTTTTTTAAATCAAAGACAAGTAGCAGAATACATACTTTGAGAACACCCTGGAGGAGGGGCAAAACGTGTCAGATGACAGCTGTTAGTGATGTCATTTCCAGCTGTGAGACACACGCTGATTTGCAGCTTCTGGTTCCAGTTCTGCTTGTTTTTTCTATGTACATGTGAGTGCAATTGTTTTAATTCAATTACTTTTTACAATAAAATGGAATTACACTATATGGATCTCCTATGTTATCTTTTACATACATATACAGTGCCCTGAAAAAGTAAATAAAAATAAATATCTGAAAAGTGTGGCGTGAATTTGTATTGAGCCCCTTTACTTTGATACCCCTAACTAAAATCTATTGGAACCAATTGCCTTCAGAAGTCACCTAATTAGTAAATAGAGTCCACCTGTGTGTAATCTAATCTCAGTATAAATACAGCTGTTCTGTGAAGCCCTCAGCGGTTTGTTAGAGAACATTTTTGAACAAACAGCATCATGAAGGCCAAGGAATACACCAGACAGGTCGGGGATAAAGTTGTGGAGAAGTTCAAAGCAGGGTTAGGGTATAAAAAAATCCCAAGCTTTGAAAGTCTTAAAGAGCACTGTTCAATACATCATCCCAAAATGGAAAGAGTCTGGCACAAGTGCAAACCTACCAATACATGGCCGTCCACCTAAACTTACAGGTCGGGCAAGGAGAGCATTAATCAGAGAAGCAGCCAAGAGGCCCATGGGAGCTTTGGAGAAGCTTCAGAGAGATCCACAGCTCAGGTGGGAGAATCTGTCCACAGGGCAACAGGTGTACTCCACAAATCTGGCTTTTATGGAAGAGTGGCAAGAAGAAAGCCATTGTTGAAAGAAAGCCTAAAAAGCCCCATTTGCAATTTGCCAGAAGCCATGTGGGGGACAAAGCAAACGTGGAAGAAGGGGCTCTAGATCAGATGAGACCAAAATTTTAATTTTTGGCCTAAAAGCAAAACGCTATGTGTGGCAGAAAGCTAACACTGCACATCACCCTGAACACACCATCCCCACTGTGAAACATGGTGGTGGCAGCATCATGTTGTGGGGATGCTTTTCTTCAGCAGGGACAGGGAAGCTGGTCAGAGTTGATGGGAAGATGAATGGAACCAAATACAGGGCAATCTTAGAAGAAAACCTGTTAGAGTCTACAAAAGACTTGAGATAGGGGCGGAGGTTTACCTTCCAGCAGGGCAATGACCCTAAACATACAGCCAGAGCTACAATGGAATGGTTTAGATTAGGGGTCTCCAAACATTTCAAACAAAGGGCCAGTTTACTGTCCTTCAGACTTTAGGGGGGCCGGGCTGTGGCCAGTGGGGGAAGAAACTGCCCCTTCCCTAGCATCAGCGAAAATAAATAGAGATGAGCGAATCGAACATGACGAAGTGGAATTCGTTCCGAAGATTTGGAAAAATTCTATTCGCGACGAATCCGAAGATTAGCAAACTTCGGATGCACGAATCGAATTTTCCCAAAAATGGTGGCGACATGTGTGGCGACAGGAGAAAATGGACAGAGAAGATGGGGCGGGGATCTCTGGGAAGGCGCGCAGACAAGGCGCGCTGACCCATAATGCATTCATGAGTCATGAATCATGACATGTGATCGCATTAGCCAATCAGCAGCCAGCCAGCACTGTGTAATGGTGGAGCTATAAATCGCGGCCATCTTAGAATTCTCCATTAGCCTCCGGTCATTCAAGAGAGACAGACCTGTCTGTATTAAGGGACAGAGTTAGGGCCACAGAGACTTTAGGGCCACAGAATCGTTACTCAGGGACACAGAATTGTTACTCAGGGACACAGAATCGTTACTCAGGGACACAGAATCGTTACTCAGGGCCACAGCTATCAAAGAATCGAAAATTTAAAGTGACATACACCCTTTTTTTTTTTGGTGGCTGTCGTGCACAGTTGGTGCTGCAGTTTGCCGATTGTGCAAAATAAACTGACTTTCTGCTTCACAACCACTATTGTACGTTCAAAGAGTTAGATCCATTTACACGCCGGCTGGCGGTAATATTTTTTGGGTGATTAGTGCATTCCAGTGACACAAACGTACAGTTTCCAGCCAACGGCAAGCTGCAATTGACCGATTGTGTACAATAAACTGACTTTCTGCTTCACAACCACTATTGTACGTTCAAAGAGTTAGATCCATTTACACGCCGGGTGGCGGTAATATTTTTTGGGTGATTAGTGCATTCCAGTGACATAAACGTACAGTTTCCAGCCAACGGCAAGCTGCAATTGACCGATTGTGCTAAATAAACTGACTTTCTGCTTCACAACCACTATTGTACGTTCAAAGAGTTAAATCCATTTACACGCCGGGTGGCGGTAATATTTTTTGGGTGATTAGTGCATTCCAGTGACATAAACGTACAGTTTCCAGCCAACGGCAAGCTGCAATTGACCGATTGTGCTAAATAAACTGACTTTCTGCTTCACAACCACTATTGTACGTTCAAAGAGTTAAATCCATTTACACGCCGGCTGGCGGTAATATTTTTTGGGTGATTAGTGCATTCCAGTGACATAAACGTACAATTTCCAGCCAACGGCAAGCTGCAATTGACCGATTGTGCTAAATAAACTGACTTTCTGCTTCACAACCACTATTGTACGTTCAAAGAGTTAAATCCATATACACGCCGGGTGGCGGTAATATTTTTTGGGTGATTAGTGCATTCCAGTGACATAAACGTACAGTTTCCAGCCAACGGCAAGCTGCAATTGACCGATTGTGCTAAATAAACTGACTTTCTGCTTCACAACCACTATTGTACGTTAAAAGAGTTAGATCCATTTACACGCCGGGTGGCGGTAATATTTTTTGGGTGATTAGTGCATTCCAGTGACATAAACGTACAGTTTCCAGCCAACGGCAAGCTGCAATTGACCGATTGTGCTAAATAAACTGACTTTCTGCTTCACAACCACTATTGTACGTTCAAAGAGTTAAATCCGTTTTTATTTTTGGGATGCTTATTGAATTAAAGAGTATGTCAGACAACACGCAGAGGAGTGGCAGAGGAGGCAATGTTTCAGGAGCAAGCAGACGTGGCAGCAGAGGAAGGGGTCGAGGCAGCACTAGTCGCAGCCAGAGGCCAGTGCTCCCGGTGTCATCCAGCGGTCGTGTCTCCACCGACAACCCTGCCGTCATCGATTGGTTGACTCGGTCGTCTTCCTCTTCCCAGGTCACCTCTGACACCTACAGCCAACGGTCGGTGGGTACGTCAGACACAACCGTTAGTTGGCATGGCCCGGGAGCAAGCCCACTGAAATCACGTGTCCTCGACCTGCCCCTGTCCTTTGGTGTTCCCTCACCAAGCGAAGTATCGCATGCTGTGGGCTCAGCCCCACTGTACAGTGAGGAAGAGCTAACAGAGGGCGGTCAGGAACGGGGGGAGACATCCGCCTCTTCAGCAGCCAGGCGAAGAAGTACTGGCGAGGAGAGTGGCTCGGTAGCCGGTCTAGAGACAGGTCTGTCTCCTGACCCACACGCAGCCGAGGGGGCTAGTAGTGACGCGGAGACCCTAATTGATGATGATGAGGCTGATCGCACTTGGCAGCCTCGTCGTCATCAGGCTATTGCTTCCGCATCATCAGGAGAAGAGGGTGCCAGCTTGCCAGCGAGCAAAACAGTCGGTGGGTTGCCCAGGAGGCAGCAGGGTCGCAGCAGTGTCAGTGGAGCCAAACGGCCACGGAGTAGAGCACCAGCTCCACTGCAGCCTACCACCACGGCCAGTAGTGGTGCCGGTGTGCACGGAGGAAGTAGCAGTCAGCCAGTGAGGAGTAGCGGGGGCAAAGTTTCCTACTCGGCGGTGTGGCAATTTTTCGTCAAGCCGCCCGAGGAAGTAAACGTAGCCGTATGTCGACTATGTGGCCAGAAAGTCAAGCGTGGCCAGGGGGCCAATGTTGGGACTACAGCGTTGCGTCAGCATATGCAGCGTCGCCATTCGGTGGCCTGGGAAAACCGTGATAAAGATACGGCGGTTCTGCCTGCCCCAGCCCCCGCTCCATCACCCGCTCCGTTACTTGCTCCGTCACCCGACGTCAATCGCCCTCTATCAGCCAGTCAAGGCTCCAACACCTCTGCTGAGGGGAGTTGTCGCTCGTTGGCATCTTCCGCTCGTTCAGATGCTCCTTCTCCTGCTACTCCTCTTCACGGATTCCGTCAGCAGTCTTTCTTGGAATCCGTTTCCAAGAGACAACAGTTTGCGAGCACGCACCCGACGGTGCAGAAGCTGAACGTCCTCCTGTCCAAGTTGCTGGTGCTGCAGTCCCTCCCTTTCCAAGTGGTGGACTCAGCACCTTTCCGAGAAATGATGGCTTGTGCCGAGCCGCGGTGGAGAGTGTCAAGCCGGCATTTCTTCGCCAAAAAGGCAGTGCCAGCCCTGCATTCACATGTAGAAGAGATGGTGGGCCAGTCTTTGAGCATGTCGGTCTCTGCCAAAGTGCACAGCAGCGCCGACGTGTGGAGCTGTAACTACGTTCAGGGACAGTACATGTCATTTACGGCCCACTGGGTGAACGTGGTGCCGGCACAGCCGCACCAGCAACTTGGACAGGTCACGCCGCTTTTGCCTCCACGTTTGCACGTCCTTGGTCCAGCAAAGATGTCCGCCTCTACCACCTCTTCTTCCGCCGTGTCCTCAGCCGCCACCCCCGTGCCAAGTCCCATTACCCGACCGGCATATCACATGTGCAGGGCGCAACGGTGTCACGCTGTGCTGCACCTGGTATGCCTTGGCGAACGTAGTCACACAGGGGAGGAACTTCTGAGTGTAATGAACAGAGAAATCGACAGATGGCTGTCTCCGCGCAAACTGAAAATCGGAACCATGTTGACCGACAACGGAAAGAACATGGTGTCTGCTCTGCGTCAAGGAAGGTTGTGCCATGCGCCATGCATGGCTCACGTGTTCAATCTGGTTGTCAAGCGGTTCCTAAAATCCACCATCCCACTGCAAGACATCCTTAAAATGTCACGTAAACTTTGCATGCATTTCAGCCATTCCTACACCGCAAAGCACACCCTCCTTGAGCTGCAGCTGGCAGAACGGAATTCCACAGCATCGCCTGATCTGCGACGTTGCAACAAGGTGGAATTCAACCCTACACATGTTAGACCGCCTTTACAAACAGCGAAAGGCCATCACCGATTTCCTGATGTTACAAGCGGATAAAGGTACTCCCCTGTGTAACTTAGATGTCAGCCATTGGCAGCTCATGCGTGACACCTGCCGCTTGCTCAGGCCCTTTGAGGAGGCCACGCTATTCGTGAGTCGGCAGGACTATGGGATGAACGACGTCATTCCTCTGTTGCACGTCCTGGAACAAATGCTGTTAACAATGGCTGGTCAGGGTGCGGTAGACGTGGCGCACAGATCTCAACGCCACATGACCCCTGTGGGGGCAGGACAGGAAGAAGAGGAGGAGGTAGAGGAGGACATTGGTGCTCAGGAATTATTTAGTGAAATGGGTGGTTTTTCCACTCAGCGGACAGGAGTGGAGGAGCAGGAGCATCTGGTAGAGGAGGAGGAGGAGACAGAGGACCCAGACGCACCGTGGCAGTATGCTGTGGAGATGGAGGCAGGGAGTCCCTCGCATTCCTTGGCACAAATGGCCCATAGCATGCTCGGTTGCTTGCGTAGTCAGTGAGTCAGTTTCCTCCCAGCATCAGTTAGTGTCAGATTGCCTGCCACACTATCACAGTGCCGTTATAAGTCACTGATCACCACTGTTAGTAGTATAAAAACAAATAAATAAAAAAATTCCAGCATACACCATAGTTTGTAGGCACTATAACTTTCATGCAAACCAATCAATATACGCTTACTGTATTGGGATTTTTTTTTAAATCAAAGACAAGTAGCAGAATACATACTTTGAGAACACCCTGGAGGAGGGGCAAAACGTGTCAGATGACAGCTGTTAGTGATGTCATTTCCAGCTGTGAGACACACGCTGATTTGCAGCTTCTGGTTCCAGTTCTGCTTGTTTTTTCTATGTACATGTGAGTGCAATTGTTTTAATTCAATTACTTTTTACAATAAAATGGAATTACACTATATGGATCTCCTATGTTATCTTTTACATACATATACAGTGCCCTGAAAAAGTAAATAAAAATAAATATCTGAAAAGTGTGGCGTGAATTTGTATTGAGCCCCTTTACTTTGATACCCCTAACTAAAATCTATTGGAACCAATTGCCTTCAGAAGTCACCTAATTAGTAAATAGAGTCCACCTGTGTGTAATCTAATCTCAGTATAAATACAGCTGTTCTGTGAAGCCCTCAGCGGTTTGTTAGAGAACATTTTTGAACAAACAGCATCATGAAGGCCAAGGAATACACCAGACAGGTCGGGGATAAAGTTGTGGAGAAGTTCAAAGCAGGGTTAGGGTATAAAAAAATCCCAAGCTTTGAAAGTCTTAAAGAGCACTGTTCAATACATCATCCCAAAATGGAAAGAGTCTGGCACAAGTGCAAACCTACCAATACATGGCCGTCCACCTAAACTTACAGGTCGGGCAAGGAGAGCATTAATCAGAGAAGCAGCCAAGAGGCCCATGGGAGCTTTGGAGAAGCTTCAGAGAGATCCACAGCTCAGGTGGGAGAATCTGTCCACAGGGCAACAGGTGTACTCCACAAATCTGGCTTTTATGGAAGAGTGGCAAGAAGAAAGCCATTGTTGAAAGAAAGCCTAAAAAGCCCCATTTGCAATTTGCCAGAAGCCATGTGGGGGACAAAGCAAACGTGGAAGAAGGGGCTCTAGATCAGATGAGACCAAAATTTTAATTTTTGGCCTAAAAGCAAAACGCTATGTGTGGCAGAAAGCTAACACTGCACATCACCCTGAACACACCATCCCCACTGTGAAACATGGTGGTGGCAGCATCATGTTGTGGGGATGCTTTTCTTCAGCAGGGACAGGGAAGCTGGTCAGAGTTGATGGGAAGATGAATGGAACCAAATACAGGGCAATCTTAGAAGAAAACCTGTTAGAGTCTACAAAAGACTTGAGATAGGGGCGGAGGTTTACCTTCCAGCAGGGCAATGACCCTAAACATACAGCCAGAGCTACAATGGAATGGTTTAGATTAGGGGTCTCCAAACATTTCAAACAAAGGGCCAGTTTACTGTCCTTCAGACTTTAGGGGGGCCGGGCTGTGGCCAGTGGGGGAAGAAACTGCCCCTTCCCTAGCATCAGCGAAAATAAATAGAGATGAGCGAATCGAACATGACGAAGTGGAATTCGTTCCGAAGATTTGGAAAAATTCTATTCGCGACGAATCCGAAGATTAGCAAACTTCGGATGCACGAATCGAATTTTCCCAAAAATGGTGGCGACATGTGTGGCGACAGGAGAAAATGGACAGAGAAGATGGGGCGGGGATCTCTGGGAAGGCGCGCAGACAAGGCGCGCTGACCCATAATGCATTCATGAGTCATGAATCATGACATGTGATCGCATTAGCCAATCAGCAGCCAGCCAGCACTGTGTAATGGTGGAGCTATAAATCGCGGCCATCTTAGAATTCTCCATTAGCCTCCGGTCATTCAAGAGAGACAGACCTGTCTGTATTAAGGGACAGAGTTAGGGCCACAAAGACTTTAGGGCCACAGAATTGTTACTCAGGGACACAGAATTGTTACTCAGGGACACAGAATCGTTACTCAGGGACACAGAATCGTTACTCAGGGCCACAGCTATCAAAGAATCGAAAATTTAAAGTGACATACACCCTTTTTTTTTTTGGTGGCTGTCGTGCACAGTTGGTGCTGCAGTTTGCCGATTGTGCAAAATAAACTGACTTTCTGCTTCACAACCACTATTGTACGTTCAAAGAGTTAGATCCATTTACACGCCGGCTGGCGGTAATATTTTTTGGGTGATTAGTGCATTCCAGTGACACAAACGTACAGTTTCCAGCCAACGGCAAGCTGCAATTGACCGATTGTGTACAATAAACTGACTTTCTGCTTCACAACCACTATTGTACGTTCAAAGAGTTAGATCCATTTACACGCCGGGTGGCGGTAATATTTTTTGGGTGATTAGTGCATTCCAGTGACATAAACGTACAGTTTCCAGCCAACGGCAAGCTGCAATTGACCGATTGTGCTAAATAAACTGACTTTCTGCTTCACAACCACTATTGTACGTTCAAAGAGTTAAATCCATTTACACGCCGGGTGGCGGTAATATTTTTTGGGTGATTAGTGCATTCCAGTGACATAAACGTACAGTTTCCAGCCAACGGCAAGCTGCAATTGACCGATTGTGCTAAATAAACTGACTTTCTGCTTCACAACCACTATTGTACGTTCAAAGAGTTAAATCCATTTACACGCCGGCTGGCGGTAATATTTTTTGGGTGATTAGTGCATTCCAGTGACATAAACGTACAATTTCCAGCCAACGGCAAGCTGCAATTGACCGATTGTGCTAAATAAACTGACTTTCTGCTTCACAACCACTATTGTACGTTCAAAGAGTTAAATCCATATACACGCCGGGTGGCGGTAATATTTTTTGGGTGATTAGTGCATTCCAGTGACATAAACGTACAGTTTCCAGCCAACGGCAAGCTGCAATTGACCGATTGTGCTAAATAAACTGACTTTCTGCTTCACAACCACTATTGTACGTTAAAAGAGTTAGATCCATTTACACGCCGGGTGGCGGTAATATTTTTTGGGTGATTAGTGCATTCCAGTGACATAAACGTACAGTTTCCAGCCAACGGCAAGCTGCAATTGACCGATTGTGCTAAATAAACTGACTTTCTGCTTCACAACCACTATTGTACGTTCAAAGAGTTAAATCCGTTTTTATTTTTGGGATGCTTATTGAATTAAAGAGTATGTCAGACAACACGCAGAGGAGTGGCAGAGGAGGCAATGTTTCAGGAGCAAGCAGACGTGGCAGCAGAGGAAGGGGTCGAGGCAGCACTAGTCGCAGCCAGAGGCCAGTGCTCCCGGTGTCATCCAGCGGTCGTGTCTCCACCGACAACCCTGCCGTCATCGATTGGTTGACTCGGTCGTCTTCCTCTTCCCAGGTCACCTCTGACACCTACAGCCAACGGTCGGTGGGTACGTCAGACACAACCGTTAGTTGGCATGGCCCGGGAGCAAGCCCACTGAAATCACGTGTCCTCGACCTGCCCCTGTCCTTTGGTGTTCCCTCACCAAGCGAAGTATCGCATGCTGTGGGCTCAGCCCCACTGTACAGTGAGGAAGAGCTAACAGAGGGCGGTCAGGAACGGGGGGAGACATCCGCCTCTTCAGCAGCCAGGCGAAGAAGTACTGGCGAGGAGAGTGGCTCGGTAGCCGGTCTAGAGACAGGTCTGTCTCCTGACCCACACGCAGCCGAGGGGGCTAGTAGTGACGCGGAGACCCTAATTGATGATGATGAGGCTGATCGCACTTGGCAGCCTCGTCGTCATCAGGCTATTGCTTCCGCATCATCAGGAGAAGAGGGTGCCAGCTTGCCAGCGAGCAAAACAGTCGGTGGGTTGCCCAGGAGGCAGCAGGGTCGCAGCAGTGTCAGTGGAGCCAAACGGCCACGGAGTAGAGCACCAGCTCCACTGCAGCCTACCACCACGGCCAGTAGTGGTGCCGGTGTGCACGGAGGAAGTAGCAGTCAGCCAGTGAGGAGTAGCGGGGGCAAAGTTTCCTACTCGGCGGTGTGGCAATTTTTCGTCAAGCCGCCCGAGGAAGTAAACGTAGCCGTATGTCGACTATGTGGCCAGAAAGTCAAGCGTGGCCAGGGGGCCAATGTTGGGACTACAGCGTTGCGTCAGCATATGCAGCGTCGCCATTCGGTGGCCTGGGAAAACCGTGATAAAGATACGGCGGTTCTGCCTGCCCCAGCCCCCGCTCCATCACCCGCTCCGTTACTTGCTCCGTCACCCGACGTCAATCGCCCTCTATCAGCCAGTCAAGGCTCCAACACCTCTGCTGAGGGGAGTTGTCGCTCGTTGGCATCTTCCGCTCGTTCAGATGCTCCTTCTCCTGCTACTCCTCTTCACGGATTCCGTCAGCAGTCTTTCTTGGAATCCGTTTCCAAGAGACAACAGTTTGCGAGCACGCACCCGACGGTGCAGAAGCTGAACGTCCTCCTGTCCAAGTTGCTGGTGCTGCAGTCCCTCCCTTTCCAAGTGGTGGACTCAGCACCTTTCCGAGAAATGATGGCTTGTGCCGAGCCGCGGTGGAGAGTGTCAAGCCGGCATTTCTTCGCCAAAAAGGCAGTGCCAGCCCTGCATTCACATGTAGAAGAGATGGTGGGCCAGTCTTTGAGCATGTCGGTCTCTGCCAAAGTGCACAGCAGCGCCGACGTGTGGAGCTGTAACTACGTTCAGGGACAGTACATGTCATTTACGGCCCACTGGGTGAACGTGGTGCCGGCACAGCCGCACCAGCAACTTGGACAGGTCACGCCGCTTTTGCCTCCACGTTTGCACGTCCTTGGTCCAGCAAAGATGTCCGCCTCTACCACCTCTTCTTCCGCCGTGTCCTCAGCCGCCACCCCCGTGCCAAGTCCCATTACCCGACCGGCATATCACATGTGCAGGGCGCAACGGTGTCACGCTGTGCTGCACCTGGTATGCCTTGGCGAACGTAGTCACACAGGGGAGGAACTTCTGAGTGTAATGAACAGAGAAATCGACAGATGGCTGTCTCCGCGCAAACTGAAAATCGGAACCATGTTGACCGACAACGGAAAGAACATGGTGTCTGCTCTGCGTCAAGGAAGGTTGTGCCATGCGCCATGCATGGCTCACGTGTTCAATCTGGTTGTCAAGCGGTTCCTAAAATCCACCATCCCACTGCAAGACATCCTTAAAATGTCACGTAAACTTTGCATGCATTTCAGCCATTCCTACACCGCAAAGCACACCCTCCTTGAGCTGCAGCTGGCAGAACGGAATTCCACAGCATCGCCTGATCTGCGACGTTGCAACAAGGTGGAATTCAACCCTACACATGTTAGACCGCCTTTACGAACAGCGAAAGGCCATCACCGATTTCCTGATGTTACAAGCGGATAAAGGTACTCCCCTGTGTAACTTAGATGTCAGCCATTGGCAGCTCATGCGTGACACCTGCCGCTTGCTCAGGCCCTTTGAGGAGGCCACGCTATTCGTGAGTCGGCAGGACTATGGGATGAACGACGTCATTCCTCTGTTGCACGTCCTGGAACAAATGCTGTTAACAATGGCTGGTCAGGGTGCGGTAGACGTGGCGCACAGATCTCAACGCCACATGACCCCTGTGGGGGCAGGACAGGAAGAAGAGGAGGAGGTAGAGGAGGACATTGGTGCTCAGGAATTATTTAGTGAAATGGGTGGTTTTTCCACTCAGCGGACAGGAGTGGAGGAGCAGGAGCATCTGGTAGAGGAGGAGGAGGAGACAGAGGACCCAGACGCACCGTGGCAGTATGCTGTGGAGATGGAGGCAGGGAGTCCCTCGCATTCCTTGGCACAAATGGCCCATAGCATGCTCGGTTGCTTGCGTAGCGACAGCCGAATAATAACCATCAGACAGAGGGATGACTTTTGGCTGTCCACCTTGTTGGACCCTCGCTACCGTTCAAAAATGGTGGCCTTTTTCACACCTGCTGAGAGGGAGGCCAAAATAAAGTACTATAAAAACCACCTATGTAGTCAGTTGGTCTCTGCCTTTCTGCGCCAACGTCCATCCTCAGACACTGTGGGCCCTGTGCGCTCGCGTTCCGCTGCCATGGCAGCAGGGGAGGGGTGGGGTGGTAGGAGCAGTGGCAGCTCCACCAGCAGCGGCTGCCTCAGTCTGCAGTCGATGATGAGTAGCTTTCTTCACCAGCGCAGAGAGGAAACTACTAACCAGCCGCAGCAGCAGCATCAGGTGGACCTGGAGCAGGACCTCAAACAACAGGCTTGGGCCTACTTGGACAGCACCCTGCCAACCGAGGTAGACAATCCCCTTGACTACTGGGCAACGAAACTTGACCTTTGGCCCCAACTAGCTGAATTTGCCCTTGAAAGGCTGTCATGCCCGGCCAGTAGCGTGGCATCGGAGCACGTGTTGAGTGCGGCAGGAGGTATTGTAACTCCGCGGAGGACACGACTGTCCACCCAAAGTGTGGAGAGACTCACGTTTGTGAAAATGAATCAGGCGTGGATTAGTCTGGATTTCAAACCACCAGTTCCTGACACAACTGACCTATTAACCTAGCCGTTCAGGCCGCTCTCTGAACACCTCGGGAATTGCTTTGTATATCTGTCGCCTTAGAGGCCGCTGTCTGAACAGCTCATGAATTGCTTTCTATATGTGTCGCCTTTGAGGCCGCTGGCTGGACAGCTGATGAATTGATTTGTATATATGTACTTATTGTCCGCTGTCCGGACAGCTCATGAATTACTTTTTGTATATAGCCTTCATGCTGTGTATAGCCTTATAGGCCAATGGTCAATCAAGTCATGATTGTTATAGTGTGTATAGCCTTATAGGCCGCTGTCTTTACAACTTTATAATTCCATGCAGTATATAGCCCTATCGGCCACTTTCTGGCATCCAGTTGCTGTAGCCCCCATCACCACACTGTGCCACGGGCCCCTGTACCGCCTCCTCATACTGCTGCCAGATCCATCCTCTGCCATGTGCGTCTTTGTTGTCTGCTCACGCTGCTGGGTTCCAGTTTTAAACCTAGGCCTGTGTATGGCTTCCGAATACTGCTGCCTCCACCGCCACCCTGCGCCATGTGCCACTTTCAGGTCTCCTTACACTGTTGGTGGGTTCCATTTCGTGATAGGGTGCTGTATGGCCTTCCATTGCTGCTGCCTCCACCGCCACCCTGCGCCATGTGCCTCTGTCGTCTGCTCACGCTGCTGACGGCTTCCGCTTTTTAACCGAGGCCTGTGTTTGGCTTCCGAATACTGCTGCATCCACCGCCACCCTGCGCCATGTGTCTCTGTCGTCTGCTCACGCTGCTGACGGCTTCCGCTTTTTAACCTAGGCCTGTGTATGGCTTCCGAATACTGCTGCCTCCACCGCCACCCTGCGCCATGTGCCTCTGTCGTCTGCTCACGCTGCTGACGGCTTCCGCTTTTTAACCGAGGCCTGTGTTTGGCTTCCGAATACTGCTGCATCCATCGCCACCCTGCGCCATGTGTCTCTGTCGTCTGCTCACGCTGCTAACGGCTTCCGCTTTTTAACCGAGGCCTGTGTTTGGCTTCCGAATACTGCTGCATCCACCGCCACCCTGCGCCATGTGTCTCTGTCGTCTGCTCACGCTGCTGACGGCTTCCGCTTTTTAACCTAGGCCTGTGTATGGCTTCCGAATACTGCTGCCTCCACCGCCACCCTGCGCCATGTGCCACTTTCAGGTCTCCTTACACTGTTGGTGGGTTCCATTTTGTGATAGGGTGCTGTATGGCCTTCCATTGCTGCTGCCTCCACTGCCACCCTGCGCCATGTGCCTCTGTCGTCTGCTCACGCTGCTGACGGCTTCCGCTTTTTAACCGAGGCCTGTGTTTGGCTTCCGAATACTGCTGCATCCACCGCCACCCTGCGCCATGTGTCTCTGTCGTCTGCTCACGCTGCTGACGGCTTCCGTTTTTTAACCTAGGCCTGTGTATGGCTTCCGAATACTGCTGCCTCCACCGCCACCCTGCGCCATGTGCCACTTTCAGGTCTCCTTACACTGTTGGTGGGTTCCATTTTGTGATAGGGTGCTGTATGGCCTTCCATTGCTGCTGCCTCCACCGCCACCCTGCGCCATGTGCCTCTGTCGTCTGCTCACACTGCTGACGGCTTCCGCTTTTTAACCGAGGCCTGTGTTTGGCTTCCGAATACTGCTGCATCCACCGCCACCCTGCGCCATGTGTCTCTGTCGTCTGCTCACGCTGCTGACGGCTTCCGCTTTTTAACCTAGGCCTGTGTATGGCTTCCGAATACTGCTGCCTTCACCGCCACCCTGCGCCATGTGCCTCTTTCGTCTGCTCACGCTGCTGACGGCTTCCGCTTTTTAAACTAGTCCTGTGTATGTCTTCCGAATACTGCTGCCTCCACCGCCACCCTGCGCCATGTGCCACTTTCAGGTCTCCTTACACTGTTGGTGGGTTCCATTTTGTGATAGGGTGCTGTATGGCCTTCCATTGCTGCTGCCTCCACCGCCACCCTGCGCCATGTGCCTCTGTCGTCTGCTCACACTGCTGACGGCTTCCGCTTTTTAACCGAGGCCTGTGTTTGGCTTCCGAATACTGCTGCATCCACCGCCACCCTGCGCCATGTGTCTCTGTCGTCTGCTCACGCTGCTGACGGCTTCCGCTTTTTAACCTAGGCCTGTGTATGGCTTCCGAATACTGCTGCCTTCACCGCCACCCTGCGCCACGTGCCTCTGTCGTCTGCTCACGCTGCTGACGGCTTCCGCTTTTTAAACTAGTCCTGTGTATGTCTTCCGAATACTGCTGCCTCCACCGCCACCCTGCGCCATGTGCCACTTTCAGGTCTCCTTACACTGTTGGTGGGTTCCATTTTGTGATAGGGTGCTGTATGGCCTTCCATTGCTGCTGCCTCCACCGCCACCCTGCGCCATGTGCTTCTGTCGTCTGCTCACGCTGCTGACGGCTTCCGCTTTTTAACTTAGGCCTGTGTATGGCTTCCGAATACTGCTGCCTCCACCGCCACCCTGCGCCATGTGCCTTTGTCGCCTGCTCACGCTGCTGACGGCTTCCGCTTTTTAAACTAGTCCTGCGTATGTCTTCCGAATACTGCTGCCTCCACCGCCACCCTGCTCCATGTGCCACTTTCAGGTCTCCTTACACTGTTGGTGGGTTCCATTTTGTGATAGGGTGCTGTATGGCCTTCCATTGCTGCTGCCTCCACCGCCACCCTGCGCCATGTGCCTCTGTCGTCTGCTCACGCTGCTGACGGCTTCCGCTTTTTAACCGAGGCCTGTGTTTGGCTTCCGAATACTGCTGCATCCACCGCCACCCTGCGCCATGTGTCTCTGTCGTCTGCTCACGCTGCTGACGGCTTCCGCTTTTTAACCTAGGCCTGTGTATGGCCTTCAATTGAAGCTGCTTCTGCTCCGCCACTCTGCCATTGGACTCTTGATAGTCGTCTCCCCACGCTGCTGCTGGGGGGACTTTTTAACATAGGCCTCTGTATGGCCTTCATTTTTAGCTGCTTACGCTCCGCCACTCTGCCATGGGCCCCTGTACCGCCTCCTCATGCTGCTGCCAGGCCCGTAATCTGCCATGGGCCCACGTACCGACTCCTCATACTGCTGCCAGGCCTGTAATCTGTCATGGGCCCCTGTACCGCCTCCTCATGCTGCTGCCAGGTCCAGAGTGTGTCATGGGTCCCTGTACGGCCTCCCATTGCTGCTGTCTCCATCGCCACACTCTGCTATGTGCCACTTTCAGGTCTCCTCACACTGCTGGTGGGTTCCATTTTGTGATAGGGTGCTGTATGGCCTTCCATTGCTGCTGCCTCCACCGCCACCCTGCGCCATGTGGCTCTGTCGTCTGCTCACGCTGCTGACGGCTTCCGCTTTTTAACCTAGGCCTGTGTATGGCTTCCGAATACTGCTGCCTCCACCGCCACCCTGCGCCATGTGCCTTCTGCTCACGCTGCTGACGGCTTCCGCTTTTTAAACTAGTCCTGTGTATGTCTTCCGAATACTGCTGCCTCCACCGCCACCCTGCACCATGTGCCACTTTCAGGTCTCCTTACACTGTTGGTGGGTTCCATTTTGTGATAGGGTGCTGTATGGCCTTCCATTGCTGCTGCCTCCACCGCCACCCTGCGCCATGTGCCTCTGTCGTCTGCTCACGCTGCTGACGGCTTCCGCTTTTTAACCGAGGCCTGTGTTTGGCTTCCGAATACTGCTGCATCCACCGCCACCCTGCGCCATGTGTCTCTGTCGTCTGCTCACGCTGCTGACGGCTTCCGCTTTTTAACCTAGGCCTGTGTATGGCTTCCGAATACTGCTGCCTTCACCGCCACCCTGCGCCATGTGCCTCTGTCGTCTGCTCACGCTGCTGACGGCTTCCGCTTTTTAAACTAGTCCTGTGTATGTCTTCCGAATACTGCTGCCTCCACCGCCACCCTGCACCATGTGCCACTTTCAGGTCTCCTTACACTGTTGGTGGGTTCCATTTTGTGATAGGGTGCTGTATGGCCTTCCATTGCTGCTGCCTCCACCGCCACCCTGCGCCATGTGCCTCTGTCGTCTGCTCACGCTGCTGACGGCTTCCGCTTTTTAACCGAGGCCTGTGTTTGGCTTCCGAATACTGCTGCATCCACCGCCACCCTGCGCAATGTGTCTCTGTCGTCTGCTCACACTGCTGACGGCTTCCGCTTTTTAACCGAGGCCTGTGTTTGGCTTCCGAATACTGCTGCATCCACCGCCACCCTGCGCCATGTGTCTCTGTCGTCTGCTCACGCTGCTAACGGCTTCCGCTTTTTAACCGAGGCCTGTGTTTGGCTTCCGAATACTGCTGCATCCACCGCCACCCTGCGCCATGTGTCTCTGTCGTCTGCTCACGCTGCTGACGGCTTCCGCTTTTTAACCTAGGCCTGTGTATGGCTTCCGAATACTGCTGCCTCCACCGCCACCCTGCGCCATGTGCCACTTTCAGGTCTCCTTACACTGTTGGTGGGTTCCATTTTGTGATAGGGTGCTGTATGGCCTTCCATTGCTGCTGCCTCCACCGCCACCCTGCGCCATGTGCCTCTGTCGTCTGCTCACGCTGCTGACGGCTTCCGCTTTTTAACCGAGGCCTGTGTTTGGCTTCCGAATACTGCTGCATCCACCGCCACCCTGCGCCATGTGTCTCTGTCGTCTGCTCACGCTGCTGACGGCTTCCGTTTTTTAACCTAGGCCTGTGTATGGCTTCCGAATACTGCTGCCTCCACCGCCACCCTGCGCCATGTGCCACTTTCAGGTCTCCTTACACTGTTGGTGGGTTCCATTTTGTGATAGGGTGCTGTATGGCCTTCCATTGCTGCTGCCTCCACCGCCACCCTGCGCCATGTGCCTCTGTCGTCTGCTCACACTGCTGACGGCTTCCGCTTTTTAACCGAGGCCTGTGTTTGGCTTCCGAATACTGCTGCATCCACCGCCACCCTGCGCCATGTGTCTCTGTCGTCTGCTCACGCTGCTGACGGCTTCCGCTTTTTAACCTAGGCCTGTGTATGGCTTCCGAATACTGCTGCCTTCACCGCCACCCTGCGCCATGTGCCTCTGTCGTCTGCTCACGCTGCTGACGGCTTCCGCTTTTTAAACTAGTCCTGTGTATGTCTTCCGAATACTGCTGCCTCCACCGCCACCCTGCGCCATGTGCCACTTTCAGGTCTCCTTACACTGTTGGTGGGTTCCATTTTGTGATAGGGTGCTGTATGGCCTTCCATTGCTGCTGCCTCCACCGCCACCCTGCGCCATGTGCCTCTGTCGTCTGCTCACACTGCTGACGGCTTCCGCTTTTTAACCGAGGCCTGTGTTTGGCTTCCGAATACTGCTGCATCCACCGCCACCCTGAGCCATGTGTCTCTGTCGTCTGCTCACGCTGCTGACGGCTTCCGCTTTTTAACCTAGGCCTGTGTATGGCTTCCGAATACTGCTGCCTTCACCGCCACCCTGCGCCATGTGCCTCTGTCGTCTGCTCACGCTGCTGACGGCTTCCGCTTTTTAAACTAGTCCTGTGTATGTCTTCCGAATACTGCTGCCTCCACCGCCACCCTGCGCCATGTGCCACTTTCAGGTCTCCTTACACTGTTGGTGGGTTCCATTTTGTGATAGGGTGCTGTATGGCCTTCCATTGCTGCTGCCTCCACCGCCACCCTGCGCCATGTGCTTCTGTCGTCTGCTCACGCTGCTGACGGCTTCCGCTTTTTAACTTAGGCCTGTGTTTGGCTTCCGAATACTGCTGCCTCCACCGCCACCCTGCGCCATGTGCCTCTGTCGCCTGCTCACGCTGCTGACGGCTTCCGCTTTTTAAACTAGTCCTGCGTATGTCTTCCGAATACTGCTGCCTCCACCGCCACCCTGCTCCATGTGCCACTTTCCGGTCTCCTTACACTGTTGGTGGGTTCCATTTTGTGATAGGGTGCTGTATGGCCTTCCATTGCTGCTGCCTCCACCGCCACCCTGCGCCATGTGCCTCTGTCGTCTGCTCACGCTGCTGACGGCTTCCGCTTTTTAACCGAGGCCTGTGTTTGGCTTCCGAATACTGCTGCATCCACCGCCACCCTGCGCCATGTGTCTCTGTCGTCTGCTCACGCTGCTGACGGCTTCCGCTTTTTAACCTAGGCCTGTGTATGGCCTTCAATTGAAGCTGCTTCTGCTCCGCCACTCTGCCATTGGACTCTTGATAGTCGTCTCCCCACGCTGCTGCTGGGGGGACTTTTTAACATAGGCCTCTGTATGGCCTTCATTTTTAGCTGCTTACGCTCCGCCACTCTGCCATGGGCCCCTGTACCGCCTCCTCATGCTGCTGCCAGGCCCGTAATCTGCCATGGGCCCACGTACCGACTCCTCATACTGCTGCCAGGCCTGTAATCTGTCATGGGCCCCTGTACCGCCTCCTCATGCTGCTGCCAGGTCCAGAGTGTGTCATGGGTCCCTGTACGGCCTCCCATTGCTGCTGTCTCCATCGCCACACTCTGCTATGTGCCACTTTCAGGTCTCCTCACACTGCTGGTGGGTTCCATTTTGTGATAGGGTGCTGTATGGCCTTCCATTGCTGCTGCCTCCACCGCCACCCTGCGCCATGTGGCTCTGTCGTCTGCTCACGCTGCTGACGGCTTCCGCTTTTTAACCTAGGCCTGTGTATGGCTTCCGAATACTGCTGCCTCCACCGCCACCCTGCGCCATGTGCCTTCTGCTCACGCTGCTGACGGCTTCCGCTTTTTAAACTAGTCCTGTGTATGTCTTCCGAATACTGCTGCCTCCACCGCCACCCTGCGCCATGTGCCACTTTCAGGTCTCCTTACACTGTTGGTGGGTTCCATTTTGTGATAGGGTGCTGTATGGCCTTCCATTGCTGCTGCCTCCACCGCCACCCTGCGCCATGTGCCTCTGTCGTCTGCTCACGCTGCTGACGGCTTCCGCTTTTTAACCGAGGCCTGTGTTTGGCTTCCGAATACTGCTGCATCCACCGCCACCCTGCGCCATGTGTCTCTGTCGTCTGCTCACGCTGCTGACGGCTTCCGCTTTTTAACCTAGGCCTGTGTATGGCTTCCGAATACTG
This sequence comes from Staurois parvus, assembly GCF_062004578.1. NCBI lineage: Eukaryota > Metazoa > Chordata > Amphibia > Anura > Ranidae > Staurois > Staurois parvus. The sequence goes on along the minus strand of NW_028318186.1, from coordinate 7,743,679 downwards.
CTGCCTTCACCGCCACCCTGCGCCATGTGCCTCTGTCGTCTGCTCACGCTGCTGACGGCTTCCGCTTTTTAAACTAGTCCTGTGTATGTCTTCCGAATACTGCTGCCTCCACCGCCACCCTGCACCATGTGCCACTTTCAGGTCTCCTTACACTGTTGGTGGGTTCCATTTTGTGATAGGGTGCTGTATGGCCTTCCATTGCTGCTGCCTCCACCGCCACCCTGCGCCATGTGCCTCTATCGTCTGCTCACGCTGCTGACGGCTTCCGCTTTTTAACTTAGGCCTATGTATGGCTTCCGAATACTGCTGCCTCCACCGCCACCCTGCGCCATGTGCCTCTGTCGCCTGCTCACGCTGCTGACGGCTTCCGCTTTTTAAACTAGTCCTGCGTATGTCTTCCGAATACTGCTGCCTCCACCGCCACCCTGCGCCATGTGCCACTTTCAGGTCTCCTTACACTGTTGGTGGGTTCCATTTTGTGATAGGGTGCTGTATGGCCTTCCATTGCTGCTGCCTCCACCTCCACCCTGCGCCATGTGCCTCTGTCGTCTGCTCACGCTGCTGACGGCTTCCGCTTTTTAACCGAGGCCTGTGTTTGGCTTCCGAATACTGCTGCATCCACCGCCACCCTGCGCCATGTGTCTCTGTCGTCTGCTCACGCTGCTGACGGCTTCCACTTTTTAACCTAGGCCTGTGTATGGCCTTCAATTGAAGCTGCTTCTGCTCCGCCACTCTGCCATTGGACTCTTGATAGTCGTCTCCCCACGCTGCTGCTGGGGGGACTTTTTAACATAGGCCTCTGTATGGCCTTCATTTTTAGCTGCTTACGCTCCGCCACTCTGCCATGGGCCCCTGTACCGTCTCCTCATGCTGCTGCCAGGCCCATAATCTGCCATGGGCCCCTGTACCGCCTCCTCATGTTGCTGCCAGGTCCAGAGTGTGTCATGGGTCCCTGTACGGCCTCCCATTGCTGCTGTCTCCATCGCCACACTCTGCTATGTGCCACTTTCAGGTCTCCTCACACTGCTGGTGGGTTCAATTTTGTGATAGGGTGCTGTATGGCCTTCCATTGCTGCTGCCTCCACCGCCACCCTGCGCCATGTGGCTCTGTCGTCTGCTCACGCTGCTGACGGCTTCCGCTTTTTAACCTAGGCCTGTGTATGGCTTCCGAATACTGCTGCCTCCACCGCCACCCTGCGCCATGTGCCTTCTGCTCACGCTGCTGACGGCTTCCGCTTTTTAAACTAGTCCTGTGTATGTCTTCCGAATACTGCTGCCTCCACCGCCACCCTGCGCCATGTGCCACTTTCAGGTCTCCTTACACTGTTGGTGGGTTCCATTTTGTGATAGGGTGCTGTATGGCCTTCCATTGCTGCTGCCTCCACCGCCACCCTGCGCCATGTGCTTCTGTCGTCTGCTCACGCTGCTGACGGCTTCCGCTTTTTAACTTAGGCCTGTGTTTGGCTTCCGAATACTGCTGCCTCCACCGCCACCCTGCGCCATGTGCCTCTGTCGCCTGCTCACGCTGCTGACGGCTTCCGCTTTTTAAACTAGTCCTGCGTATGTCTTCCGAATACTGCTGCCTCCACCGCCACCCTGCTCCATGTGCCACTTTCCGGTCTCCTTACACTGTTGGTGGGTTCCATTTTGTGATAGGGTGCTGTATGGCCTTCCATTGCTGCTGCCTCCACCGCCACCCTGCGCCATGTGCCTCTGTCGTCTGCTCACGCTGCTGACGGCTTCCGCTTTTTAACCGAGGCCTGTGTTTGGCTTCCGAATACTGCTGCATCCACCGCCACCCTGCGCCATGTGTCTCTGTCGTCTGCTCACGCTGCTGACGGCTTCCGCTTTTTAACCTAGGCCTGTGTATGGCCTTCAATTGAAGCTGCTTCTGCTCCGCCACTCTGCCATTGGACTCTTGATAGTCGTCTCCCCACGCTGCTGCTGGGGGGACTTTTTAACATAGGCCTCTGTATGGCCTTCATTTTTAGCTGCTTACGCTCCGCCACTCTGCCATGGGCCCCTGTACCGCCTCCTCATGCTGCTGCCAGGCCCGTAATCTGCCATGGGCCCACGTACCGACTCCTCATACTGCTGCCAGGCCTGTAATCTGTCATGGGCCCCTGTACCGCCTCCTCATGCTGCTGCCAGGTCCAGAGTGTGTCATGGGTCCCTGTACGGCCTCCCATTGCTGCTGTCTCCATCGCCACACTCTGCTATGTGCCACTTTCAGGTCTCCTCACACTGCTGGTGGGTTCCATTTTGTGATAGGGTGCTGTATGGCCTTCCATTGCTGCTGCCTCCACCGCCACCCTGCGCCATGTGGCTCTGTCGTCTGCTCACGCTGCTGACGGCTTCCGCTTTTTAACCTAGGCCTGTGTATGGCTTCCGAATACTGCTGCCTCCACCGCCACCCTGCGCCATGTGCCTTCTGCTCACGCTGCTGACGGCTTCCGCTTTTTAAACTAGTCCTGTGTATGTCTTCCGAATACTGCTGCCTCCACCGCCACCCTGCGCCATGTGCCACTTTCAGGTCTCCTTACACTGTTGGTGGGTTCCATTTTGTGATAGGGTGCTGTATGGCCTTCCATTGCTGCTGCCTCCACCGCCACCCTGCGCCATGTGCCTCTGTCGTCTGCTCACGCTGCTGACGGCTTCCGCTTTTTAACCGAGGCCTGTGTTTGGCTTCCGAATACTGCTGCATCCACCGCCACCCTGCGCCATGTGTCTCTGTCGTCTGCTCACGCTGCTGACGGCTTCCGCTTTTTAACCTAGGCCTGTGTATGGCTTCCGAATACTGCTGCCTTCACCGCCACCCTGCGCCATGTGCCTCTGTCGTCTGCTCACGCTGCTGACGGCTTCCGCTTTTTAAACTAGTCCTGTGTATGTCTTCCGAATACTGCTGCCTCCACCGCCACCCTGCACCATGTGCCACTTTCAGGTCTCCTTACACTGTTGGTGGGTTCCATTTTGTGATAGGGTGCTGTATGGCCTTCCATTGCTGCTGCCTCCACCGCCACCCTGCGCCATGTGCCTCTATCGTCTGCTCACGCTGCTGACGGCTTCCGCTTTTTAACTTAGGCCTATGTATGGCTTCCGAATACTGCTGCCTCCACCGCCACCCTGCGCCATGTGCCTCTGTCGCCTGCTCACGCTGCTGACGGCTTCCGCTTTTTAAACTAGTCCTGCGTATGTCTTCCGAATACTGCTGCCTCCACCGCCACCCTGCGCCATGTGCCACTTTCAGGTCTCCTTACACTGTTGGTGGGTTCCATTTTGTGATAGGGTGCTGTATGGCCTTCCATTGCTGCTGCCTCCACCTCCACCCTGCGCCATGTGCCTCTGTCGTCTGCTCACGCTGCTGACGGCTTCCGCTTTTTAACCGAGGCCTGTGTTTGGCTTCCGAATACTGCTGCATCCACCGCCACCCTGCGCCATGTGTCTCTGTCGTCTGCTCACGCTGCTGACGGCTTCCACTTTTTAACCTAGGCCTGTGTATGGCCTTCAATTGAAGCTGCTTCTGCTCCGCCACTCTGCCATTGGACTCTTGATAGTCGTCTCCCCACGCTGCTGCTGGGGGGACTTTTTAACATAGGCCTCTGTATGGCCTTCATTTTTAGCTGCTTACGCTCCGCCACTCTGCCATGGGCCCCTGTACCGTCTCCTCATGCTGCTGCCAGGCCCATAATCTGCCATGGGCCCCTGTACCGCCTCCTCATGTTGCTGCCAGGTCCAGAGTGTGTCATGGGTCCCTGTACGGCCTCCCATTGCTGCTGTCTCCATCGCCACACTCTGCTATGTGCCACTTTCAGGTCTCCTCACACTGCTGGTGGGTTCAATTTTGTGATAGGGTGCTGTATGGCCTTCCATTGCTGCTGCCTCCACCGCCACCCTGCGCCATGTGGCTCTGTCATCTGCTCACGCTGCTGACGGCTTCCGCTTTTTAACCTAGGCCTGTGTATGGCTTCCGAATACTGCTGCCTCCACCGCCACCCTGCGCCATGTGCCTTCTGCTCACGCTGCTGACGGCTTCCGCTTTTTAAACTAGTCCTGTGTATGTCTTCCGAATACTGCTGCCTCCACCGCCACCCTGCGCCATGTGCCACTTTCAGGTCTCCTTACACTGTTGGTGGGTTCCATTTTGTGATAGGGTGCTGTATGGCCTTCCATTGCTGCTGCCTCCACCGCCACCCTGCGCCATGTGCCTCTGTCGTCTGCTCACGCTGCTGACGGCTTCCGCTTTTTAACCGAGGCCTGTGTTTGGCTTCCGAATACTGCTGCATCCACCGCCACCCTGCGCCATGTGTCTCTGTCGTCTGCTCACGCTGCTGACGGCTTCCGCTTTTTAACCTAGGCCTGTGTATGGCTTCCGAATACTGCTGCCTCCACCGCCACCCTGCGCCATGTGCCACTTTCAGGTCTCCTTACACTGTTGGTGGGTTCCATTTTGTGATAGGGTGCTGTATGGCCTTCCATTGCTGCTGCCTCCACCTCCACCCTGCGCCATGTGCCTCTGTCGTCTGCTCACACTGCTGACGGCTTCCGCTTTTTAACCGAGGCCTGTGTTTGGCTTCCGAATTCTGCTGCATCCACCGCCACCCTGCGCCATGTGTCTCTGTCGTCTGCTCACGCTGCTGACGGCTTCCGCTTTTTAACCTAGGCCTGTGTATGGCTTCCGAATACTGCTGCCTCCACCGCCACCCTGCGCCATGTGCCTCTGTCGTCTGCTCACGCTGCTGACGGCTTCCGCTTTTTAAACTAGTCCTGTGTATGTCTTCCGAATACTGCTGCCTCCACCGCCACCCTGCGCCATGTGCCACTTTCAGGTCTCCTTACATTGTTGGTGGGTTCCATTTTGTGATAGGGTGCTGTATGGCCTTCCATTGCTGCTGCCTCCACCGCCACCCTGCGCCATGTGCCTCTGTCGTCTGCTCACGCTGCTGACGGCTTCCGCTTTTTAACCGAGGCCTGTGTTTGGCTTCCGAATACTGCTGCATCCACCGCCACCCTGCGCCATGTGTCTCTGTCGTCTGCTCACGCTGCTGACGGCTTCCGCTTTTTAACCTAGGCCTGTGTATGGCTTCCGAATACTGCTGCCTCCACCGCCACCCTGCGCCATGTGCCACTTTCAGGTCTCCTTACACTGTTGGTGGGTTCCATTTTGTGATAGGGTGCTGTATGGCCTTCCATTGCTGCTGCCTCCACCTCCATCCTGCGCCATGTGCCTCTGTCGTCTGCTCACACTGCTGACGGCTTCCGCTTTTTAACCGAGGCCTGTGTTTGGCTTCCGAATTCTGCTGCATCCACCGCCACCCTGCGCCATGTGTCTCTGTCGTCTGCTCACGCTGCTGACGGCTTCCGCTTTTTAACCTAGGCCTGTGTATGGCTTCCGAATACTGCTGCCTCCACCGCCACCCTGCGCCATGTGCCTTCTGCTCACGCTGCTGACGGCTTCCGCTTTTTAAACTAGTCCTGTGTATGTCTTCCGAATACTGCTGCCTCCACCGCCACCCTGCGCCATGTGCCACTTTCAGGTCTCCTTACACTGTTGGTGGGTTCCATTTTGTGATAGGGTGCTGTATGGCCTTCCATTGCTGCTGCCTCCACCGCCACCCTGCGCCATGTGCCTCTGTCGTCTGCTCACGCTGCTGACGGCTTCCGCTTTTTAACCGAGGCCTGTGTTTGGCTTCCGAATACTGCTGCATCCACCGCCACCCTGCGCCATGTGTCTCTGTCGTCTGCTCACGCTGCTGACGGCTTCCGCTTTTTAACCTAGGCCTGTGTATGGCTTCCGAATACTGCTGCCTCCACCGCCACCCTGCGCCATGTGCCACTTTCAGGTCTCCTTACACTGTTGGTGGGTTCCATTTTGTGATAGGGTGCTGTATGGCCTTCCATTGCTGCTGCCTCCACCTCCACCCTGCGCCATGTGCCTCTGTCGTCTGCTCACACTGCTGACGGCTTCCGCTTTTTAACCGAGGCCTGTGTTTGGCTTCCGAATTCTGCTGCATCCACCGCCACCCTGCGCCATGTGTCTCTGTCGTCTGCTCACGCTGCTGACGGCTTCCGCTTTTTAACCTAGGCCTGTGTATGGCTTCCGAATACTGCTGCCTCCACCGCCACCCTGCGCCATGTGCCTCTGTCGTCTGCTCACGCTGCTGACGGCTTCCGCTTTTTAAACTAGTCCTGTGTATGTCTTCCGAATACTGCTGCCTCCACCGCCACCCTGCGCCATGTGCCACTTTCAGGTCTCCTTACATTGTTGGTGGGTTCCATTTTGTGATAGGGTGCTGTATGGCCTTCCATTGCTGCTGCCTCCACCGCCACCCTGCGCCATGTGCCTCTGTCGTCTGCTCACGCTGCTGACGGCTTCCGCTTTTTAACCGAGGCCTGTGTTTGGCTTCCGAATACTGCTGCATCCACCGCCACCCTGCGCCATGTGTCTCTGTCGTCTGCTCACGCTGCTGACGGCTTCCGCTTTTTAACCTAGGCCTGTGTATGGCTTCCGAATACTGCTGCCTCCACCGCCACCCTGCGCCATGTGCCACTTTCAGGTCTCCTTACACTGTTGGTGGGTTCCATTTTGTGATAGGGTGCTGTATGGCCTTCCATTGCTGCTGCCTCCACCTCCATCCTGCGCCATGTGCCTCTGTCGTCTGCTCACACTGCTGACGGCTTCCGCTTTTTAACCGAGGCCTGTGTTTGGCTTCCGAATTCTGCTGCATCCACCGCCACCCTGCGCCATGTGTCTCTGTCGTCTGCTCACGCTGCTGACGGCTTCCGCTTTTTAACCTAGGCCTGTGTATGGCTTCCGAATACTGCTGCCTCCACCGCCACCCTGCGCCATGTGCCTCTGTCGTCTGCTCACGCTGCTGACGGCTTCCGCTTTTTAAACTAGTCCTGTGTATGTCTTCCGAATACTGCTGCCTCCACCGCCACCCTGCGCCATGTGCCACTTTCAGGTCTCCTTACATTGTTGGTGGGTTCCATTTTGTGATAGGGTGCTGTATGGCCTTCCATTGCTGCTGCCTCCACCGCCACCCTGCGCCATGTGCCTCTGTCATCTGCTCACGCTGCTGACGGCTTCCGCTTTTTAACTTAGGCCTGTGTATGGCTTCCGAATACTGCTGCCTCCACCGCCATCCTGCGCCATGTGCCTCTGTCGCCTGCTCACGCTGCTGACGGCTTCCGCTTTTTAAACTAGTCCTGCGTATGTCTTCCGAATACTGCTGCCTCCACCGCCACCCTGCGCCATGTGCCACTTTCAGGTCTCCTTACACTGTTGGTGGGTTCCATTTTGTGATAGGGTGCTGTATGGCCTTCCATTGCTGCTGCCTCCACCGCCACCCTGCGCCATGTGCCTCTGTCGTCTGCTCACGCTGCTGACGGCTTCCGCTTTTTAACCGAGGCCTGTGTTTGGCTTCCGAATACTGCTGCATCCACCGCCACCCTGCGCCATGTGTCTCTGTCGTCTGCTCACGCTGCTGACGGCTTCCGCTTTTTAACCTAGGCCTGTGTATGGCCTTCAATTGAAGCTGCTTCTGCTCCGCCACTCTGCCATTGGACTCTTGATAGTCGTCTCCCCACGCTGCTGCTGGGGGGACTTTTTAACATAGGCCTCTGTATGGCCTTCATTTTTAGCTGCTTACGCTCCGCCACTCTGCCATGGGCCCCTGTACCGTCTCCTCATGCTGCGGCCAGGCCCGTAATCTGCCATGGGCCCCCGTACCGACTCCTCATGCTGCTGCCAGGCCCGTAATCTGTCATGGGCCCCTGTACCGCCTCCTCATGCTGCTGCCAGGTCCAGAGTGTGTCATAGGTCCCTGTACGGCCTCCCATTGCTGCTGTCTCCATCGCCACACTCTGCTATGTGCCACTTTCAGGTCTCCTCACACTGCTGGTGGGTTCCATTTTGTGATAGGGTGCTGTATGGCCTTCCATTGCTGCTGCCTCCACCGCCACCCTGCGCCATGTGGCTCTGTCGTCTGCTCACGCTGCTGACGGCTTCCGCTTTTTAACCGAGGCCTGTGTTTGGCTTCCGAATACTGCTGCATCCACCGCCACCCTGCGCCATGTGCCTCTGTTGTCTGTTCACGCTGCTGACGGCTTCCGCTTTTTAAACTAGTCCTGTGTATGTCTTCCGAATACTGCTGCCTCCACCGCCACCCTGCGCCATGTGCCACTTTCAGGTCTCCTTACACTGTTGGTGGGTTCCATTTTGTGATAGGGTGCTGTATGGCCTTCCATTGCTGCTGCCTCCACCGCCACCCTGCGCCATGTGCCTCTGTCGTCTGCTCACGCTGCTGACGGCTTCCGCTTTTTAACCGAGGCCTGTGTTTGGCTTCCGAATACTGCTGCATCCACCGCCACCCTGCGCCATGTGTCTCTGTCATCTGCTCACGCTGCTGACGGCTTCCGCTTTTTAACCTAGGCCTGTGTATGGCTTCCGAATACTGCTGCCTCCACCGCCACCCTGCGCCATGTGCCTCTGTCGTCTGCTCACGCTGCTGACGGCTTCCGCTTTTTAACCGAGGCCTGTGTTTGGCTTCCGAATACTGCTGCATCCACCGCCACCCTGCGCCATGTGCCTCTGTTGTCTGTTCACGCTGCTGACGGCTTCCGCTTTTTAAACTAGTCCTGTGTATGTCTTCCGAATACTGCTGCCTCCACCGCCACCCTGCGCCATGTGCCACTTTCAGGTCTCCTTACACTGTTGGTGGGTTCCATTTTGTGATAGGGTGCTGTATGGCCTTCCATTGCTGCTGCCTCCACCGCCACCCTGCGCCATGTGCCTCTGTCGTCTGCTCACGCTGCTGACGGCTTCCGCTTTTTAACCGAGGCCTGTGTTTGGCTTCCGAATACTGCTGCATCCACCGCCACCCTGCGCCATGTGTCTCTGTCATCTGCTCACGCTGCTGACGGCTTCCGCTTTTTAACCTAGGCCTGTGTATGGCCTTCAATTGAAGCTGCTTCTGCTCCGCCACTCTGCCATTGGACTCTTGATAGTCGTCTCCCCACGCTGCTGCTGGGGGGACTTTTTAACATAGGCCTCTGTATGGCCTTCAATTTTAGCTGCTTACGCTCCGCCACTCTGCCATGGGCCCCTGTACCGCCTCCTCATGCTGCTGCCAGGCCCGTAATCTGCCATGGGCCCCCGTACCGACTCCTCATGCTGCTGCCAGGCCCGTAATCTGTCATGGGCCCCTGTACCGCCTCCTCATGCTGCTGCCAGGTCCAGAGTGTGTCATGGGTCCCTGTACGGCCTCCCATTGCTGCTGTCTCCATCGCCACACTCTGCTATGTGCCACTTTCAGGTCTCCTCACACTGCTGGTGGGTTCCATTTTGTCATAGGGTGCTGTATGGTCTCCCATTGCTGCTGCCTCCACCGCCACACTGTGGCTCCACACTCTGGTTTTGGCCCCGTGACTGCCCAAATGAGTGAAGTGTGCGGTGATTCTAAGATCGACGACACTCATCTGCATGTCATACTGACTGACAGTATTATTTCTCTTCCCCAGCAGACTCCAAGGGCATTTAAATTAAAGGTACAGTGTTCTGCACTAATATAAAGGCTCTCTGAAGCCTAGAAACACCCTTTTTATAAGTTAAATTCGCAGCGAATATATTCGGCACGAAGCGAATTTAATCGGCGAATTCGGCGAATCAGCCGAACCGAATTTTTGAATAATTCGCTCATCTCTAAAAATAAACATTGTCTCAGGGTTGGTGGTCAGTTACATAGCGCCTATGGTCAGTAGGAGGAGGAATAGCGCCCCATCATGGGTGTCAGTGGAAGGAATTATGCCCCACTGCTGGAGTCAGTGAGAGAAATAGTGCCTCATATTTGTTGGAGGAATACTGCACCAAGGTCGTTTATAAGACTGCAAAGGGTCACATCTGGCCCTTGGGCGCAGTTCGGAAACCACTGGTTTAGATCAAAGCATATTCATGTGTTAGAATGGCCCAGTCAAAGTCCAGACCTAAATCCAATTGAAAATATGTGGCAAGACTTGAAAATTGCTGTTCACAGACGCTCTCCATCCAATTTGACAGAGCTTGAGCTATTTTGCAAAGACTACACTGGGGCAACTGTTTGGGCAAATTTTGCCCTTTTTTTGCCTGCTTTTAACCTCCTTAACATTTCTGCCTCTTCACTGCTCAGGAGCAACCAAGACGGGTGTTTATTCACCAACCTATAACAGTTGGTCACTATACTTTTTTCATCTGGAACAAACAACGGCTTGGTGTTTGCTACCCAATTTGATCTGAGGTATTCACGGACTGGTGGCTTCCTCCTCGGTGGTCAGAAAATCTCCCTTTGTGTATCCAATCACTACTGATCTTCATGTACATCAGGTGCTGTTATTGAACAGAGTGCTATCATTGACTGGCATTGTTCCACAGTTTTTCCATTCTCCCTGAAGAAGTGGGTCACATCCCACGAAATGCATCGGATCTTTTGATTGATTATCCAGTTTTGGATTCAATTTTATAGAAAAGCAATTTTGGTTTTTAGTGGAATTGCCACCCAATGAGTGGTTTAGATATTTCCACTAATTACCAACATTTTTCATACCTTTCATGTCTGTAATCGTTTTACCAGTTTGATGATGATAAATTCTTTTGATGGTATCAATAGGGTTTTAGGACTCTTGCCCGTGACGTTCTCACTTCCCGAGCCAGAGTCTTTGCTCACTATTATCTCTTTATATTTTTGTTGACTCATTATGTATGTGCCTACATTGGTGTTTGTCTTGCTTACCACTCTGTGTGTTTTTTTTATGTCATAATAAAATATGCTCCATTTTATCTAATATTGTTTATGATTATACATCTTTATACCAATAATGGTATGGTACCTTAAAGGCCCCATTATTTACTCCTATTAGGGTTTATTTTCTTCATTTTGCAAAGAAGAATGGGCAAAAATGTCCCTTTCTAGATGTGGAAATCTGTTAGAGACATCCCCAAAAAGACTTGCAGCTGTAATTGCAGCAATAGGTGGTTCTACAAAATATTGACTTCGGGGGGCTGAATATAAATGCACGCCACACTTTTCAGATGTTTATTTGTAAAACATTTTGAAAACCACTTATAATTTTCCTTCCACTTCACAATTATGTGCCACTTTGTGTTGGTCTATCACATACAATCCCAATAAAATACGTTTTTGATTGTAACAGGACAAAATCTGATACATTTCAAGGGGTATGAATACTTTTTCAAGACAATATATTAGGAGATAAATTGACATCGGCATGGTACACTGTTGTGTAAAATAGGACACAGTCACCAAGGAGGACTATAGGCTCCAGACCTACCAGGATCATTATACAGAGCATATTACTCTTATTGCAATATAAGAGTCCATATTTTCTGGTGAGTGGGAGCACTGGAGGGGAGCACCACCTGCACTATAATTAAAGGAATAGCACTTGGTACTTTTATAAGATTGCACGTTCGTTTGCCCCACTTCAAATAACTGAAGAAGCACAAGGATATGGACTAATATAAAGAACTACATATATTTATTTATACTGTATATAATGTTACATATTTTTACTTTCTTATCTTTTGATGTCTTTTAATGTAACTTATTGATATTCATTGTTCTCCTTATCACATTGGTATTATTATATGTATTGCACAGACTAGGCAGCGCCTAAATTAGTATATGCAATGCAGTAGAATACATTTTGGCCAAAATTTATTAAGAAATTTGATTTTTTAAAATGTTTTTATTGGATATATTTTTATAGCAGAAAGTAAAAAAAACAAATATATATTTTTTTTGTTTTGTTTTTTAATTTTCGGGCTCTTTTAGTTTATATTGCCAAGAATAAAAACCCAGTGGTGATCAAATACCACCATAAGAAAGCTCTATTTGTTTGCAAAAAAATGTATATAAATTTAGTTTGGGTACAGCATTGCATTAGTGCACAATTACCAGTTAAATTAGCACAGTCCGGTATAGCAAAAAATGGCCTGGTCATGAAGGGGGTAAAATCTTAAGCTCAAGTGGTTAGATTATTTTTAACTATGCTTTTCTGCCTCCTTGTAATGTTCTCTGTGAGCTCCCGAAACTCTCCTTTTATCCCTTACTTTTGTTTGTTTGGAATGAGCAGTACACTTTAGTTGCAGTCATATACACTGCTCTATGCACACTACGGGCGGCAAAGTGGCTTAGTGGTTAGCACGTCTGCCGTGCAGTAAATGGGTCATGGGTTCAATTCCCAACCATGGCACCTCCTGCATGGAGTTTGCATGGTCTCCCTGTGCTTGCTTGGGTTTCCTTCGGGTACTCCGGTTTCTTCCCATACTCCAAAGACATGCTGGTAGGTTAATTGGCTCCTGTCTAAATTGTCCTAGTTTCATCCCTGGCCATGCGGGATCTCCTGCATGGTGGGGGTTGGGGAAAGACCTGGCAACCTACCCTGTAAAATAATTGCTAAGAGAATTCATGGAAAAAGTTGCTTACGAGTGACAGTCCATGCAATTGTCAAGGGTCGGATACGACTGAAATAGATAGATAGATAGATAGATAGATAGATAGATAGATGCACACTACACATCTCCAGGGGCGGACTGACCATTTGGAAACTCGGGCACTGCCCGAGGGCCCGGGGTCAGTAGGGGGCCCCATGAAATGCCCCTGGTGCCTTTTTCATAGGCTTTTTTGAGTTTGGGCAAGGACACCGGAGCCCCATGATATCCTATTGCCTGGGGGCCCCATGAGTTGTCAGTCCGCCCCTGCACATCTCATAGACCATAGTCTATCATCGGAGCAAGCACGAGAGGGTGGCTACATTCCTACAATGGGACCATGGAGAATGAATGTAGCCACCTTTAGACATTTGAAATAGGATGAGAGCAATGAAGGTACTTTTTTTTAATTAAGATTACATACTTGATTTTTTTTGTTTCAGTTAGAGTTTAGTGTTACTTTAACTGCAAAGGAGAAAAGTCAGGTCTCAAGAATTCATAAATGTCATAAAATTCCTCAGTGAGATGACTTCCAAATATTCATTTCATGTTTACTGGAAGTCTAACTTTAATCTATGCACCTTTTGCTAGGCCTAATTCTGTTCGCTTTCATCAGAAACTTAACGCTGGACTCTTACTTACACCTGGATGCAGTCAGTCATTGTATTGATTGATAACTTAAATATGTGCGGTCAACGAAATCCAAAGCTTTGAGGAAGCTTGCGGTGTAATTGCTTGGCTAAAACCAAATATACTCTGTAAATACTTGGCTTCAAAAATAATCTAACCGTATTTCAGTAATCCCAAACACCACAAAAGCCATTTTGTCATCCAAAGCTGTGTTTTTTTTTTCTTCTAAACATCCACGGGCAATAACGAGACAAGGAAGAGGTAATTATATCAAACCAGCTTTCCCTGCAGGATGATAAAAATACATCTCCCAGGAGGACCTATTTCAACAGCCTTCTGCTTGGTTTCACCACAGCAAAGTGGATACCACTTGTGTAAGATACGATCTTGGCATCGCCGAGGCAGATTCAAAATGTTTTGGCTTTGGGATAGGTCCTAGCATTTTCATCCTGAAAGTTTCCTCCCTCTTGAACGAGCCTCCACAAGACATCCATTTTCTTAAGCCTTCTGTAATCATTTGAGGATTTCTTAATTGTCCCACATGAGTAGGGCAATAACTCATTGTAAAATATTCTGCCAGGATCTAGTAATGATCTCACTTAATTTCCACCACCGTATGACTCAGAAGATTCAATTATGGAAACTATTGCAATATATTTTCCGTATTTTTTTTTATAGGGTACGCAGAAATACTCATTTCTGCTTAGAATACAGCTTTGAAAACTTTAATCGACTAATAAAAGAATTTTTTTTTTCAGTGATTTTTGTTTTCATATCATCAAGTGAGGTGACAAAGTTACAAATTGCATTTAGAGTTTTATTAGGATTTATAGTATAACACTATTGTTACATAAGTATTAAGGGTTTTTTTAACCTAAGAACAAAAATGTAATGTATAGCAGCTTGCTGGTCCTTCGACGTAGCTTAACCACTTGAATTCTGGAAGATTTTACCCTCTTCATGACCAGGCCATTTTGTGCTATTCAGCACTGTGCTGTTTTAATCGTTAATTGCACGGTCATGCAATGCTGTACCCAAGTGAAATTTGAATCATTTTTTTTTCACAGAAATAGAGCTTTCTTTTGTGGGGTGTTTGATCACCACTGGTCTTTTTATTTTTTTGTGATATAATCAAAAATGACCAACAAATTTGAAAAAAACGAAAACAATATTTTTTACTTTTTGCTACAAAACATATCTAATTAAAAAAAGATTAAAAAAAACTAATTTCTTCATAAATTTGGGTCAAAATGTATTCTACTACCTGTTTCTGATAAAAAAAATCGCAATAACTGTACATTGATTGGCTTGTATGAAAGTTATAGTATATATACTGGATTTTTTTTATATACTACTATTGGCAATGATCAGCGACTTAAAATGAGACTGCGATAGTGCAGCAGGCAATCTGACACTGACAGTGGGGGGAAACTGACTAACTGCCACTGACATCACCAGGGATATTAATACAGTGATCAGTTATAATACTGTACACTGTATAATGGCACTGGCTGGGAAGGGGTTAACAACTAGGGCTATCAAGGGGTTAAATGTGTGCCTAGCTATGTGTAAAGTGTGCTGCTTTTACTAATAGATCGCCTAGTTTTTCATCCCTTTTTGCAGGGCTGAAAAACAGAGAGATCATTCCCTCTGTACAGAGCTCTGTGCTGATTGTCAACACAGAGCTCTGGGCTGTGATTGTACACAGCCAATCAGCAGGTCCTGGCCATGAATCATTGGCCAGGACTTGCTGACAGGCTCTCTCTGTGTACAATCACAGCAGGTGCTAGCAGAGGGGCATGCATACGCATGCTCTAACCCCCAAAAGCAGGAAGTGATGTTCGGGTACGTTGCTTTGTCTGTTCGGGTTTCCCTTCTGCGGTACACTGTGGACGGGTGGTCCACGAGTGGAGAAGCAGCCTGCAATCATTTTTATTTTTCAGGCTAAGAACATTTTCAGCAAGTACTTATTGATCCTATCAGAAATGCAAAGTCCTTTTCACTTCCTATGAGCTGAACTGAAATCACAAACAATGTTATCTTCTTTCCAGGCTATTTTCTACAAACTCCAAATTACCCCATCCCTTGTGTAATGGAGATGAAGAAAGAGAGACATTTTTGTTGTCCATACCAGGAAAGCAGCCTAAGGGGACAACACTGGTCGTCCAGAGATACAGTAATTGGAGTCACCCTAGGACAGGAAGAATGGTATTCTCAGAATAAGCAGGTGAAAAAAAGACTGAACAATGAAAAACAAATGCAGCCATTATATCCAAGGTATGGTGAGCTGCAATATTTTACATGTTTTAAATTGTATTTCGATATGGTTTGAAGGTGATTCTAACAATTCTTGAAACAACCTCAATACTGGTGATATATTACTTGTTGTACCTTTGACAATACTATATCTGTAATAATATTGCACATGCGATAGTATTATACCTGGGATATACCGCACCTATGATAGCATTGTACCTGTGATATACCGCACCTATAATAGTATTGTACTTGTGATATACCGCACCTATGATAGTATTGTACTTGTGATATACCGCACCTATGATAGCATTGTACCTGTGATATACCGCACCTATAATAGTATTGTACTTGTGATATACCGCACCTATGATAGTATTGTACTTGTGATATACCGCACCTATGATAGTATTGTACTTGTGATATACCGCACCTATGATAGTATTGTACTTGTGATATACCGCACCTATGACAGTATTGTACTTGTGATATACCGCACCTATAACAGTATTGTACTTGTGATATACCGCACCTATGACAGTATTGTACTTGTGATATACCGCACCTATGACAGTATTGTACTTGTGATATACCGCATCTATAATAGTATTGTACTTGTGATATACCGCACCTATAATAGTATTGTACTTGTGATATACCGCACCTATGACAGTATTGTACTTGTGATATACCGCACCTATGACAGTATTGTACTTGTGATAAACCGCACCTATAATAGTATTGTACTTGTGATATACCGCACCTATAATAGCATTGTACTTGTGATATACCGCACCTATGATAGTATTGTACTTGTGATATACCGCACCTATGATAGTATTGTACTTGTGATATACCGCACCTATAATAGTATTGTACTTGTGATATACCGCACCTATAATAGTATTGTACCTGTGATATACCGCACCTATAATAGCATTGTACTTGTGATATACCGCACCTATAATAGTATTGTACTTGTGATATACCGCACCTATAATAGTATTGTACCTGTGATATACCGCACCTATAATAGTATTGTACCTGTGATATACCGCACCTATAATAGCATTGTACTTGTGATATACCGCACCTATAATAGTATTGTACTTGTGATATACCGCACCTATAATAGTATTGTACCTGTGATATACCGCACCTATAATAGTATTGTACCTGTGATATACCGCACCTATAATAGTATTGTACCTGTGATATACCGCACCTATGATAGTATTGTACTTGTGATATACCGCACCTATAATAGTATTGTACCTGTGATATACCGCACCTATGATAGTATTGTACTTGTGATATACTCACCTATGATAGTATTGTACTTGTGATATACACTACCTATAATAGTATTGTACTTGTGATATACCGCATCTATGATAGTATTGTACTTGTGATATACCTCACCTATGATAGTATTGTACTTGTGATATACCGCACCTATGATAGTATTGTACTTGTGATATACCGCACCTATGATAGTATTGTACTTGTGATATACCGCACCTATAATAGTATTGTACCTGTGATATACCGCACCTATAATAGTATTGTACCTGTGATATACCGCACCTATAATAGTATTGTACCTGTGATATACCGCACCTATAATAGTATTGTACCTGTGATATACCGCACCTATAATAGTATTGTACCTGTGATATACCGCACCTATAATAGTATTGTACTTGTGATATACCGCACCTATGATAGTATTGTACTTGTGATATACCGCACCTATGATAGTATTGTACTTGTGATATACCGCACATATGATAGTATTGTACTTGTGATATACCGCACCTATGATAGTATTGTACTTGTGATATACCGCACCTATAATAGCATTGTACTTGTGATATACCGCACCTATGATAGTATTGTACTTGTGATATACCGCACCTATAATTGTATTGTACTTGTGATATACCGCACCTATAATTGTATTGTACTTGTGATATACCGCACCTATAATTGTATTGTACTTGTGATATACCGCACCTATAATAGTATTGTACTTGTGATATACCGCACCTATAATAGTATTGTACTTGTGATATACCGCACCTATAATAGTATTGTACCTGTGATATACCGCACCTATAATAGTATTGTACCTGTGATATACCGCACCTATAATAGTATTGTACCTGTGATATACCGCACCTATAATAGTATTGTACTTGTGATATACTGCACCTATAATAGTATTGTACCTGTGATATACCGCACCTATGAGAGTATTGTACTTGTGATATACCGCACCTATGAGAGTATTGTACCTGTGATATACCTCACCTATGATAGCATTGTACTTGTGATATACCGCACCTATGATAGTATTGTACTTGTGATATACCTCACCTATGATAGTATTGTACTTGTGATATACCTCACCTATAATAGTATTGTACTTGTGATATACCGCACCTATAATAGTATTGTACCTGTGATATACCGCACCTATAATAGTATTGTACTTGTGATATACCGCACCTATAATAGTATTGTACCTGTGATATACCGCACCTATAATAGTATTGTACCTGTGATATACCGCACCTATGATAGTATTGTACCTGTGATATACCGCACTTATTATAGTATTGTACTTGTGATATACCGCACCTATGATAGTATTGTACTTGTGATATACCGCACCTATGATAGTATTGTACTTGTGATATACCGCACCTATGATAGTATTGTACTTGTGATATACCGCACCTATAATTGTATTGTACTTGTGATATACCGCACCTATAATTGTATCGTACTTGTGATATACCGCACCTATAATTGTATTGTACTTGTGATATACCGCACCTATAATAGTATCGTACTTGTGATATACCGCACCTATAATTGTATTGTACTTGTGATATACCGCACCTATAATAGTATTGTACTTGTGATATACCGCACCTATGATAGTATTGTACCTGTGATATACCGCACCTATAATAGCATTGTACTTGTGATATACCGCACCTATAATAGTATTGTACCTGTGATATACCGCACCTATAATAGTATTGTACTTGTGATATACCGCACCTATGATAGTATTGTACCTGGTATATACCGCACCTATGATAGCATTGTACTTGTGATATACCGCACCTATAATAGTATTGTACCTGTGATATACCACACCTATGATAGCATTGTACTTGTGATATACCGCACCTATTATAGTATTGTACTTGTGATATACCGCACCTATAATAGTATTGTACTTGTGATATACCGCACCTATGATAGTATTGTACTTGTGATATACCGCACCTATAATAGCATTGTACTTGTGATATACCGCACCTATAATAGTATTGTACTTGTGATATACTGCACCTATAATAGCATTGTACTTGTGATATACCGCACCTATAATAGTATTGTACCTGGTATATACCGCACCTATGATAGTATTGTACTTGTGATATACCGCACCTATAATAGTATTGTACCTGTGATATACCGCACCTATGATAGTATTGTACCTGGTATATACCGCACCTATGATAGCATTGTACTTGTGATATACCGCACCTATAATAGTATTGTACCTGTGATATACCGCACCTATAATAGTATTGTACCTGGTATATACCGCACCTATGATAGCATTGTACTTGTGATATACCGCACCTATGATAGTATTGTACTTGTGATATACCGCACCTATAATAGCATTGTACCTGTGATATACCGCACCTATGATAGCATTGTACTTGTGATATACCGCACCTATAATAGTATTGTACCTGTGATATACCGCACCTATGATAGCATTGTACCTGTGATATACCGCACCTATGATAGTATTGTACTTGTGATATACCGCACCTATGATAGTATTGTACCTGTGATATACCGCACCTATAATAGTATTGTACTTGTGATATACAGCACCTATAATAGTATTGTACTTGTGATATACCGCACCTATGATAGTATTGTACCTGTGATATACCGCACCTATGATAGTATTGTACTTGTGATATACCGCACCTATGATAGTATTGTACCTGTGATATACCGCACCTATGATAGTATTGAACTTGTGATATACCTCACCTATGATAGTATTGTACCTGTGATATACCGCACCTATGATAGTATTGTACCTGTGATATACCGCACCTATGATAGTATTGTACTTGTGATATACCGCACCTATGATAGTATTGTACCTGTGATATACCGCACCTATGATAGTATTGAACTTGTGATATACCTCACCTATGATAGTATTGTACCTGTGATATACCGCACCTATGATAGTATTGTACTTTTGATATACCTCACCTATGATAGTATTGTACTTGTGATATACCGCACCTATGATAGTATTGTACTTGTGATATACCGCACCTATGATAGTATTGTACTTGTGATATACCGCACCTATAATAGTATTGTACTTGTGATATACCGCACCTATAATAGTATTGTACTTGTGATATACCGCACCTATGATAGTATTGTACCTGTGATATACCGCACCTATAATAGTATTGTACCTGTGATATACCGCACCTATAATAGTATTGTACCTGTGATATACCGCACCTATAATAGTATTGTACTTGTGATATACCGCACCTATAATAATATTGTACCTGTGATATACCGCACCTATAATTGTATTGTACCTGTGATATACCGCACCTATAATAGTATTGTACCTGTGATATACCGCACCTATAATAGTATTGTACCTGTGATATACCGCACCTATGATAGTATTGTACCTGTGATATACCGCACCTATAATAGTATTGTACTTGTGATATACAGCACCTATAATAGTATTGTACCTGTGATATACCGCACCTATAATAGTATTGTACCTGTGATATACCGCACCTATGATAGTATTGTACTTGTGATATAAAGCACCTATGATAGTATTGTACCTGTGATATACCGCACCTATGATAGTATTGTACCTGTGATATACCGCACCTATGATAGTATTGTACTTGTGATATACCGCACCTATAATAGCATTGTACTTGTGATATACCGCACCTATAATAGTATTGTACCTGTGATATACCGCACCTATGATAGTATTGTACCTGTGATATACCGCACCTATGATAGTATTGTACCTGTGATATACCGCACCTATGATAGTATTGTACTTGTGATATAAAGCACCTATGATAGTATTGTACCTGTGATATACCGCACCTATGATAGTATTGTACCTGTGATATACCGCACCTATAATAGTATTGTACTTGTGATATACCGCACCTATGATAGTATTGAACTTGTGATATACCTCACCTATGATAGTATTGTACCTGTGATATACCGCACCTATGATAGTATTGTACCTGTGATATACCGCACCTATGATAGTATTGTACCTGTGATATACCGCACCTATGATAGTATTGTACTTGTGATATACTCACCTATGATAGTATTGAACTTGTGATATACCTCACCTATGATAGTATTGTACTTGTGATATACCGCACCTATGATAGTATTGTACTTGTGATATACCGCACCTATAATAGTATTGTACTTGTGATATACCACACCTATGATAGTATTGTACTTGTGATATACCGCACCTATAATAGTATTGTACCTGTGATATACCTCACCTATAATAGTATTGTACCTGTGATATACCGCACCTATAACAGTATTGTACTTGTGATATACCGCACCTATGATAGTATTGTACTTGTGATATACTGCACCTATGACAGTATTGTACTTGTGATATACCGCACCTATGATAGTATTGTACTTGTGATATACCGCACCTATAATAGCATTGTACTTGTGATATAACGCACCTATGATAGTATTGTATCTGGGATAATATTGCACTTCATACAGTGCTATCATTGCAGTGATAGCACTGTACCTGTGACAGTACTGTAACAGTGATACCATTACACCTGTGATAATATTGTATCTATGATGCTATATTTGTGATAATATTGTACCTATCATAATATTGAACCTGTGACAATGCTGCACCTGTAATAATATTGCACCTGTGATACTATACCTGTGATACATACCTTATTTTAGACCCAGTGATGTCATAATTGGTTCTCTGTGCTTCTCTATGCAATGCAGACAGACCATAGCTGGTGTAAGGGGCTGGCAGGGTGCTCCACACAGCTTTCTGAAAACATCACAACACCCTGAGCAAGATGGGGGTGTGTTTTCACCTGAGTGCTTCATCAAAATGTGCTGTACTGCTGGATTTAGGATCCAGCTGTTAGCTGCACGGAATCACAAACCCTTTTGGTAGTTAAAAGCAGTTTTATTGTGTAAACAATGGTGTGCTTAGTTGCCTGATGCTAGAGCTCAAATCCGGGCAGCCAAAAAAACCATCCCTTGCAGTGTCCACACAGCAAGGGTTTATAGCTTTTATTGTCTAGGGGAGAGGACAAAGAGTTTTACTTACCTGATCCCCTGTTCCCCTAGTAGATGGTGCTCCCCCATGCTCCTGCAGTGGACTGTCCCTAGGTATGATCACGTCCATTGAAGGGCTATGGACCTTGCTTTGGTCTTGATAAAGTCAGGACCCAAGACTGCCTGAGCATGAGGGAGAAGAGGCCGCATGGACCAGTCTAGCTGTGGGGAGGAGCGGAGGATCAGGTATGTAAATCTTTTATTTTTTTGTTCCTTTATAATTAAATGAGCAATTAACTCTTGCAGTGCTGGCACAGCCCCACTGCAAGGGATTTTTTTAGTTGCCCAGAGGTGGCCTTTAAGTTTTAAGTGATATCAAACTCTCAGTTTTTCTAACACTTTCAGCAACTGATTTAATCACTTAGTATGCAGCTGACTCATGTGTTAATCCTTGCCCATGTTTCAGTTTAAACTGGTGCCATGACCTCAGCCCCAGATTTCAGGGTGGCTCCTTTCTCTTGCAGTCTCCTATGGAGCCACCCTTGCATGTAGGGACTAGAGCTGTGTCTATCTACACTGCTCACATCAATAGAAACACACAGCCCCCTAACCTAGAACTGTAGGGCACTTCCCTGCTCCTGCCTCCTCCTCTTCTTCCCCTCCCTTCTCCAAGCTAACAGATTGGCTGTAGACTGCACTGCCCACTGATGTGTCAGGGATCGCGGCGTCCTGCCGGCCGGCGCATGCGCGCTGGTGACGGCTCACGCCGGGACACAGGCACTAGGTCCTGGCGAGCTGTGGATGACAGGATGCCGCGCATGCGCAGTGGGACCCGCGGGCGCGCCTCGGGCGGCCAATGACAGCCCGGGGGCGTGTCCCGAGCGGCCAATGACAGTGCAGGGCGCAATATTTAAAGATGCCCTGCACTGTCAGTAATCGCCGCAAGGTCTATCTGAGTTCCTGAGTCCTGTACCTGTGTTTTTGACCCTGATTGACCCTGACTACGCTGCCTACTCCTGTGTTGACCCGGATTGTCCTGACTACTCTGCCTTCTCCCATCCTGACCCCCGGCTTGTTTTGACCTCTCTACGGACTGACTTATCCTGCTGACCCTGCACGTGACCTGACGATTCTCCGCCTGCCGATTCTGTACCTCGCCTAACCCCACGGGACCCCCGCTCGTGATCCATCCTGCTAGGTCCTGCCGTCCTCCTCACATCTGGCTCTCCTGGTACCAATACATCCCCAGAGGTTGCCCCTGCCACTGGTGGGCCTGCTCGGAGGTCGTGACCTGGTCCCGGTCTGTTTCAAGTCCATCCCCACCATCAGGGGCCCTGGTGAAAGCACAGACTGGGACTTAGACTCCACGCTTTGGGTAGGTCTGTCAAGTGGGCAGCCAGGGGCACCACCTGGCGGGTCCTAACATGATGACAGTGCTGCTTCTCTGAACTTCCAGTCTTCACAGGAAACAGAGAGAGCAGGAGCCAACAGCATTGAAGGTTGTAAACTCCAACCCAGTGCTGGGTAAGAATGTTACCAGTTTACTGGGGAATGTTTATGTTATTGTGCTCAATGTGTTAAAGCTGAAAAACACCAATAATTGAATACTTCTTTAATCAAACTGACAAAAGCTTTCTCCTTTAAATAGAAATGAATACAGATGTGCCTTACTTGTACGTTCAGAGTCTCGGTTTCTGTTTGATTTGGATGTGATGACTAATGCTGAGGAGTTTTATGCTGGAGACCGCCAGACTCATTTATCAAATGCAGTTTACTGAGAATCATCAAGAACATGAAATCTGAAAACTATAATTACCAATAATGTAGACTATGGCCTTTTTAAAGTTTTACTACACCAATGAGCTTAAGATAATTGAAATGTCTCCTTTAAAATTAACAAAAAATTGCAGTTCATGCAGTTTTTCAGGATTTCCGTTTTATGCAAGAATTAATAAGTAATGTACAGACAGAGCATGGCTTTACCAGATCTTTCCACTCTGTAATACGATAATACGATATAAGGATGGTCTAGGCAAGATAGTGCACTGCTGTGCAAAGAGAGCTGGAGTCGCCAAGTGAATTTGTGCTTTCAGATTCACAGGCCGTCTGAGTGATGGGGATTTTGTGCTTCCCAAAATATACATTTTACCACTGTACTGAGAACCCTAAAAAGTGCAACCAGCCATTGGGGAACTAACTCACAGACCTGGATTTGTGAAAAGCAAATATACACTCACCAGCTACTTTATTAGGTACACCTGTTCAATTGCTTGGTAACACAAATTGCTAATCAGTCAATCACATGGCAGCAACTCAATGCATTTAGGCATGTAGACATGGTGAAGACAACTTGCTGAAGTTCAAACCGAGCATCAAAATGGGGAAGAAAGGGGATTTAAGTGACTTTGAATGTGGCATGGTTGTTGGTGCCAGACAGGCTGGTCTGAGTATTTCAAAAACTGCTGATCTACTGGGATGTTCACACACAATCACAACAGAGAATGGCCCGAAAAAGAGAAAATATCCAGTGAGCGGCAGTTACGTGGATAAAAATGCCTTGTTGATGTCAGAGGCCAGAGGAAAATGGGCAGACTGGTTTGAGATGATAGAAAGGCAACAGTAACTCATGTCAATATGGACCAAAATCTCTCAAAAATGTTTACAACACCTTGTTGAATCTATGCCATGAAGTATTAAGGCAGTTCTGAAGGCAAAAGGGGTCCAATCCAATACTAGCAAGGGGTACCTAATAAAGTGGTCGGTGAGTGTAAGTCATTGCCTAGGGCAGCAAGGTTTAAAGGGGGCTTCTTCATTGTAAGTAGGGATGCGTGAAGTAACTACTGATTGCTGGTTTGCCAGGAACGATTTTATGCAGAAGTAGAAACTTTCGATTTCACTCACTGAGCTGCTTAGATGAAGTTTGCTATATTTATTTTTAGGGTTTTTTGGTGGAGTATATTTAGGGTAGAAATAGTCTTTGGCTCCAATCCAATAAAGCGTATGTTACCCTTAAATATTTATTTGTTTCTCTATGTGTGTGTTCATATATGTTTTTTAAATCATGGACTCATTTTCATGTAGTATTTCCATCTGACGTACCTGGTTAATCCTGCCAGTCACCTTTCCTCCTTGTTCTAAACTAACCGTACAAAGCACAGAAGCTGATCTGTTCCTGCGTGGTCAGTTTTTATTCTTTCTTTGGCTGGCCATTCAGAGGTGCAGGACACTGTGCAGACACACAACATGCCTGTATTGGGTAATTTTTTTCAGCCACCACACCCCTGACCAATCACAGACTGTCTCTGGCACACACCCCCTCCCAATCATGGCCTTCCTCTTAAACACACCCTACACATTCACAGTCTGGATCTAGCCCCAGGCTGAACAGATGATGGCATACAGGCACAGTGTGTGTCTGCACAGTATCCTGTAACCTTACCCCTTACTATCAGGAAGAAGAGATGAATAGTCACATGACAGAACTTTTAACCTTATAAAAAAAGGTAAGAAAGATAATTTCCAAAACTAATCAAAATCAGATATGCCGTCTGTATCATTATAACTGCATTAGAAGGTGTCTATAACATTGTATGTTCACAAATACTTTAATCTACATTTACCTCTCTCATAGCCCAGCCTAGTTTTGGATAGTTGGTCACCCTACACATATTGAACAGGGGTAGCCTCACTAGTCCAGGCCCTAGTGTAGCCCCGAAAGTCCAATGAATGTGCAACACTCTGCACTGTTACTGCTTGCAGGTTGTTGATTACCTACAAGATGGCGGTGTTCTACAGCTATCACAGACTTGGACTTGTATGCTGAAGGCAAATGCGCATGTGCAGTGGCAAGCACAGGGCGCAATAGATTCTGGAGCAACTCTGACTATTAGGTGCTGGGTGGTCATCAGCTCCCTGGGTTCCTGTGCTTCTGCCTGTGATTATCTAACTTCCTGTTGCCGACCCGGATTGCCTCTGACCCGCCTTGTCTCTTCTCCTGGCTCTGACCCCCGGCTTGCTCTACGGACTCTGCTGCTGCTTGATCTGTGTATTACCTCGACTCATCCTTCTGACCTCGCTCCTGCATGATCTTCTGTGTTTAACCCTCAGCCTGCTTCTGATCTTGCTTCTTGCTCATGCTCCTGATTGATCACTTGTACATGACCTCTGGCCTGGCTTAAACCTCACTTTGTTGCCTTCTGCTTTAGTTCTGCTTGCTGTGTCTGGAGAACATACACCTGCTGCCAAGTTCTGCCTGCTACGTCTGGAGAACATACACTTGCTGCCAAGTTCTGCCTGTTATGTCTGGAGAACATACATCCGTTGCCTAGTTTTGCCTACTACATCTGGAGAACATACACCTGCTGCAAAGTTCTGCCTGCTACATCTGGAGAACATACACTTGCTGCCAAGTTCTGACTGCCACGTCTGGAGCACTTCAGTTCTGCAGCCACTTCTGTTGATCTTGCCATCTCCAGGTAATCATCATCTCAGCTCTTTGGGCCACTGGCAACCTGTGCCTCTCTGCGATGATCATCTACTGTTCCTACCTTCAGGGTTGTTCCGCACTCAGCCGCAAAGGGAGCCCTCTCAGCACTACAGCCTCTGACCAGGTACCTGAGAACTGTTGTGCAATGACATACTGAAAACAAACTACATTTCCCAGAGGAGCTGGTGAATGGGCAGGGGCCTTTATAACCGAACGCTTGGGAAGTTCCTGGAGGAAGGAGAGAGACTGTGTGAGAGGGAGGACCTGTGCTGGATGCTGGTGTGGGGCTCGGTGGGACCAGGCCGGATTGGGTTGCATCGGAGAGCTACAGATAGCTGGCATTGCTGACAAGCAGGAGAGCTGACCATGCAGGCAGACAGTTCATGGAATTGTGTCCAGTATCATTCTGTTCTCTGAGGGGTCAAGAGGACAAAGGGGCCCCCCAACCAAGAAACCATTCTTCACTCTGCTAAGACTACATACTTGGTGAGAGGTTTCCACAACCCAAACTGTCTTCAGTTACCAGATATCCTGTTATTTTCTCAGTTATATCTGTACATTACACTCTGTATCACAGTTACTACCTGCAACACAGACTTCTTAGCCCAATTCAGTACTGCAGCCTACAGCTTCTGTGCCCCCTCCCATTTCTCTGAATGCAGGACTACTCCAGGACAGTGACACTGTTAGCACCTCATCTCCAACATATTATTGGCATAAAGGAGCGTGCTTCATCAAGTCAATTCCCTACCTATTGGCATACAAATTCTATTGGAGTCTACTCCTGCCCCTTCTTCATCTATACTGATCCTTACCCTCACCCATTTCCATCAAGGGACTCTTTCTCTAAATGTGCTACCATCAGTCAGGGGAAGAAGTTTTCCTACAACTGTGTTTTTTCTTCCTCAATAAATCTTGCTGTCAAAAAAAAAAGGACCTCAACCTTAATGTGTGCCAACTTTGGCCCCAACAAGCATGCAGAAGAGTTTTTTCTTTTTCATATTCTGGGGCGATTCTGAGAATCCAAAAGTGAGTTAGCCCACATTCTTGATAGCCTACTACAGATAATTTTTGGGAAAGATATCTCAGTGCGGGGATCGGCGTTTAAACTCTGGTCCTGCAGGACATTTTGGGTTTGTTCTAAAGGGGTACTGTGTTCAATCATTTGGCTGAGCCTTGCAGAGTGTCTAGCAGCTGTACATACTTACTAATATTTTTTTGTGTTTGCACCATTTCTGTTGCTTGATCTCAGTGCAATCAAAATATTGGTTCACCATAAACTGTGCGATTGCTTTGTGTTCCAGGGCCAGGGGTTCTTCCAAATCAGGCCCAGAACAGACAGGGAACCCAAAAATACTCAGTGGCTCTTAAGTAGAGAAGCGCTACAAGTGTATTATAATGTCATCTGGGTTATCCTTCTATTCCAAAACAGTGCCAAACATTATACTATAAGGTTTCTGGCAGTCCATGGAATGCAAAAAGATCCGGACAACTTATTGTCCAATCTGACAAAAATTTTACTAAACAAACAAAAACATAGACAATTATAAAACATATGTAAACCAAATAATAATATAACATACCTGAGTTAAATGCACTATATACAGTGAAAAAGCATCTAACACATAAATGCAGGCAGCATATAATAATAAGAAAAAATAAAATGTAGTGCTAATTCACTCTATTTATATACTAAAAGTGATATAGTGATAAATAAAGGCCTGAAAGAAAAGTTCATAAATGTGACCATAGGTTAAATATAAGCTATGGCTTATGACGCCATCACACCACGCACTGCGGCCATTTTGTTGGTTGGAAACTTTTTTGACTCCACATGCTTATTTTATCATATGCTTGTAAATGCAATACTTATATTAAATTTTGGATCATTTTAAATACTACACTATGAGGAGCCTTTGTTCTTTCTGTACATATTCCATTATCTCTGAGATGCAATACTAGATTATCATCATTGAGTTACCAGCTGTGGAATTGTCCTTTTCTGGGAGAAGATTTAGGATCTAATATATCCATTAGTATTCCATTTTCGCTGTTTTTGACCGAATGTTTTGTGGTCATATTCTCCAGTAAGAGGCTGTAAATGGTGACGGTGGAGGATTCTTTCTTTTTCACATTGGCGGCACATCACCTTGTTGAAGATATGGTTTATATTTAACCTATAGTCACATTTATGGACTTTTCTTTGAGGACTTTATTTACCAATTTATCACTATATGACTTTTAGTGTATAAGTAGAGTGAATTAGCGCTACATTTTGTTTTTTTACATTACTCAAAATACAATGGTCATTTGGAAACTAAACAGGTGTCCTAGAATTCATTAATTGTTCAAATCCAATTATATGTGCTTTATGTGGCAAATTTGGCACATGCACAACACATACACATACACACATCACACACACATCACACACGCATCACATACAGGATCGCTAGCTCGGACTGCACACAGTTTAATGACCTGCACTCTGCACACATTTCCTTCTGCTGGGACTTGGAAGAGGCAGGGTGCAGATAAACTGTGTGCAGTCCGGACTAGTGATCCTGTGTGTGATGTGTGTGTGGGAGGGGGTGTGAAAATAATTTGTGTTTGAGATTAGAGGGGGAGGGATTAGTGACTATTTGCACTGGGGAGGGATATTTGCTAGGGGGGGGTTTGGGGGGGGATATGTGCAAGGAGGAGGGTTAGGGGGGATGTGTGCTAGGAGGGGGAATGGAGGGGGGTGATATGTGCAAGGAGGGGGGATGGGGGGTGATATGTGCAAGGAGGAGGATTGGGGGGTATGTGCTAAGAGAGGGGATTGGGGGGGTGATATGTGCAAGGAGGATGATTAGGTCGGATATGTACTAGGAGAGGGAATTGGGGGGGGGGGGGGTATGTGCAAGGAGGAGTAGGGGGGATATGTGCAAGGAGGAGGATTGGGGGGATATGTGCTAGAAGGGGGTTTGGGGGGGGGTATGTGCAAGGAGGAGGATCGGGGGGGGTATGTGCAAGGAGGAGGATTAGGGGGATATAGGCAAGGTTGAGGGATTGGGGGGGTAATATGTGTAAGGAGGAGGGATATGTGCAAGGAGGAGGGCTTAGGGGGGATTTGTGCAAGGAGGGGGGTTGGGGGGGATTTGTGCAATGAGGAGGGATTAAGGGTGATATGTGCAAGGAGGAGGGATTAGGAAGGATATGTGCAAGGAGGAGGGATTAGGGGGGATATATGCATGGAGGAGGGATTGGGGGGATATGTGCAAGGTGAAGGGTTTGGGGGGATATGTGCAAGGTGAAAGAATTGGGGGGATACTTGCAAGGAGGAGGAATTAGGGAGGTTAATTGCAGGGAGGGGGGATATGTGCAAGGAGGAGGGCTTGGGGGGATATGTGCAAGGAGGGGGGTTGGGGGGGATTTGTGCAAGGAGGAGGGATTAAGGGTGATATGTGCAAGGAGGAGGGATTAGGAAGGATATGTGCAAGGAGGAGGGATTGGGGGGATATGTGCAAGGTGGAAGGATTGGGGGGATACGTGCAAGGAATTGGAATTAGGGGGGTAATTGCAAGGAGAGGGGATACGTGCAAGGAGGAGGGATTAGGGGTATTCGCTAGGTTCGAATGTTCGACCCCGAACTGAACAGGGGGGTGTTCAGCCCATCACTAGTGTATTATCAGCCAGGTGATACAGTTGTAGAATCTGAGGCAGTCTGTAGCTGTCCATTCTTTGGCTAACCTTACACTGGTGTCCCATGCTGACATAATGCAGGTCACATGATTAGGAAGATCATGATGCGCTCTCATAGCTCCAGCCTTTCCACAGGTCAGGAAACTACACATCACTCCATTGACTGACATTCTTCAATCACAATGTGTCTCCAGCTGTAATATAACCCATAGAATGTACAACAAATACTGGCAGCTATATTTCTGCTTGGAAAGCCTGTAGTCATTTTATTTTCTGCAGCCGGATTCCTCCTATTGAGTTACGCTTTTTCATTAAGCTTTTGGTCACCAATCATTTTAATGTTTTGAGACCGTCCCACAATCCCTTAAGTGCTTTATTCTTCCAGGTTTGGATATATATAGCCAGTAATTTATGACTTGCAGGTCAGGATCGGACATTACACAAAGTGAATTAAAGTGTTGTACGAAATGTACAGAGAGACATAAGGACATACAGATATCATAAAGTGCATCACTTAAAGTGAAATTTCACTTTTGTTGAGAAAAAAAAATAAAATCCCCTCCATGTCGCTCATATACATTGAAATGATATTTTATTATACATCATAGTCCAGTTTTACCCACTACTGGTCTGTTGTAACTGACTAGAGCTGCTAGTTTATTACCAGTCTGTTTTTTAAAACTGCTATTCACTTCTTTAATTGAGTAGGAGAGTGAGAGTCTGGCACTTGATTGTTCCGTCAAGACATAAAAAACAAATCAATTCCTGGTGAAGACTGACACGTTTCAGCTCCTTTCAGAGGCCTTAGGCTGGCCATACATTATACAATTATCTGCAGATTTTTGGTTTAGATTTACCAAAAACCATATAATAGGAGGACAAACCTAAACAACACTTTCAGTTGTATCCAATTAGGCAGGCCCTTGCACTACATAGTTGAAGGTAAATCTAAAGGAAATTGGGCAGAAAATCTGCAGATAATTGTATAATGTATGGCCAGCCTTAGTCATAATAAAATACCAAAGAACAACTACTTATATACAATAACCCACAGCTGCAACTAACCATAGAAGGTGGGGCAATAAAAAAACAATTACAAACAGACATTTGGTAATTATAAATCATGTAGCTCTATTGGGAACACCATTAGTCAAACTGATATTCAGTTTGCTATACAGCGTGCCCAAAACCTGACACTCTTTATTGCAAACTGAATCTTCCCTAATCACCATGACTGCTCTGTTTGGTTTGTTAAATTGACAGCAAGGTCCCACTCTATATTTTAGAAGGGCTGAGAGTGAGTCCTGTGTGAATGAAGCTTGAAAACAATGTTTGCAGACTTGATTAACCACTTTCCTGCCGCCCTATAGCAGAAGTACTGCTTCAGGGCGGCAGGGCTTCACAAAATCACGTATATATACATGACTTGCATTTCTGGGTAGGGGGCGCACGCCCGCCACCCTACTCGCTCTGCTATTGGTGGCTAGGGATGTCACGCACTGGGTGATTCCCGGCCGACACTTGGCGACCGTCAGGTAAAGCTGACAGGGGAGAGACCTGTGCATAAACAACACAGGTCTCTCCTATCAGCATGGACATACTGTTTTGTATCTCTCTGCACAGCAAGTCTCCCTAGTAAAACACACACAGCACACTGTTAACTCTTTGCTCGCCCCAGATGTTAACTCCTTCCTGCCCAGTGTCATTAGTACAGTGTCAGTGCTTTTTATTAGAACTGATCACTTTATTAGTGTCACTGGGGATGTCAATGGTAGTTAGTCAGTTCCCCGCCAGTGTCAGAATGCCCGCCGCAGCCCCGCAATAAGTTGCTGATCATTACTAGTAAAAAAAAAATAAAAAATTCCAGTATATATACTGCCATTTGTAGACACTATAACTTTCAAGTAAAACAATTAATTTACACGTATTGGGATTTTTTTTAGCAAAGACATTTGATTTTTTTTTGGGATTATTTTATTGTATATGTTTTATAGCAAAAAGTAAAACATATATATATTTTCTTTTTCAAAAATTCTTAGTCTTTTTTTTGTTTACAGCACTAAAAATAAGAGACACAGAGGTGACCAAATACCACCGAAAGAAAGCTCTATTTGTGGGAAAAAAAGGACATAAATGTCATTTATGTCCAGAGTTGCTGAACCACGCAATTGTCAGTTGAAGTAACGCAGCACCGTATTGCAAAAAAAAAATGGCCTGCTCAGGAAGGGGGGTAAATCCTCTGGAGGGCAAGTGGTTAATATATTTGGTTTGTAGTGTATTTTGAGTGCTTATGTGCAGACCAAAAATTTGCCCTTTGAGCTGCACATAATGCTAGTTCCTGTAAAACTGAAAAACTTGTTTTTAATTGTACCTAGGTAACACCTCTTAAATCTTTCCTCTCCTTACCTTTTTCATTTTTTTGTTAATTTTCAATTTTTTTATTATTTGTAAAAAACATTTATCACACATGTTGCAAAGTAAATTTGGATAAGAAGTTGTTGCTAAATTCTATTTGCATGGTTACATGTAAATGACCTAAGTTACCAGAATAGCAAAAGAAAAATACTTAAAATGTTAAAACCTGGTTTCATTTCACCATGCACATGTTCACTGGTTTAACTATGCCCGTTATAGATAAATCTCTTCAACTTTTGGCCATTGCTATAATCTGGGAGCTTGGAAGATTAGCCAGCCATGTTTTGTAAAAATAAACAGTTTTTATTTTTTTCATCGCTAAACAAACAAAATAGTTCATTACCCTTTGGTACAAAGCAAAACTTCGGCTCACCGCCAGCATAAACTCATCCCATAATAGGGTTTAAAGTGCCCGCCTGCTCCAGGGGTCCACAGAAAAGGTCACCACAGCTCAGAAGCATCTCAGTATCTAAATTGCTCTTTTCAATGGTGTTTTCTGCTCAGCACAGCACCTGCTGGCTGCTTCCTGCCCTTTTCAGCCCTCTCTTGCAGGTGGGATAACATTTTTGATAATTTGACAATTTTCTGTCCAATTTCTGCCCAATTTCCTTTAGATTTACCTTCAACTATGAAGTGCAAGAGCCTGCCTAATTGGATATAATTGAAAGTGTTGTTTAGGTTTGACCTCATATTATATGGTTTTTGGTAAATCTAAACCAAAAATCTCAAGAAATTGGATAATCTATGGCCAGCCTAAGGTAGGGTACAAGCCCTGTATGGTTTATTTTTGCCATTTGTGTCCCATTTCCTGTCAAATAGCCAAACGGGAAGTGAGAGTAAATCCCTCTAAAGTGAGGGAATCCCAATTAGGGTAATTTTCTGTAGAAGAACAGGCCAAGGGCAGTTGAAAGGAGCTTTTGTAACCTTCAGGAGCCATATAAAGCCAATTGCACTCTTAAAACCACAAAAGAACACCCTTATACTTACCTTTACAGAGGCTTCAAAAACCAGAAAGTTTAATGTCATTGGAAGGCTAGCTATATTTTGTTGGGAATAACAGGTCTTTAGTCATCATTATTTGTGGGTTTGTTGAGTCATCCCCATATACAGTGAAGTGGGGAAGCTCCATCAGATCAGGCATTGTATAGGCAAGTCTTCTTTAAGAAGACCTTGCATGAAAATGAAAGGTCCACATATTACAATTATATTCTCAAAGGAAACCTAGTAATTAAAAGCTACAAAGTCCAAACATTTTAAGTTATAGGAAAAACAAGGAAACAAGCTTATATTACAACTTGCAGATGCTTTCTGTGGGTACTAGTGACTGCACTGGGCTTCAACACTGCATCCTGGGAAGGTGAGTAGCCTATATTGCACTAGAGAACTGTGCATATTCTTTTTAACTTGTAATATATGTTTTCTATTTTGGGGGAGAGGGGGCACTTGGTATTAGGTGTACCTTGCCTTTTCATGTAGGGTCCCCTTTAAACCACACCCATAATCTCACTTTATGTGTGAGCCAAAAGTAATAAAAGAAGGCCATTTTGTAGAATGAATTATTATTAGCTATGATGTGATTCATTGGTAAAGGAAGACTTCAGAGAGTCAGGAGCCATTTAACAGATTTTTTCTATCAGACTGAAAGGCCACAGTCATAGATTTTGATGTGGAGCGCAGTTAGTGGTTAGGACAGTAGAAACTTGTGTGAATATTGCCTCTGAAAAAGAGGAGTCCAAATAGTAGGCTACCCATTATAAAAATGCTTCTGGAAGATAGGTGGGTAATCTGGATCTTGGAGTTTGAGGCTGCCTAATTTTTACATCAGTTTTGAGAACCAAGTGGACAATTTCACACCTTATCTCAAGCAATAACTTTAAGTAATGGCTTAAAGAGAACCTAGATTATGGAAGTTTTGCCCAAAAAAGGCAGTCAGAGGCAAAAAACTAGTCACCAGCCCCTGCAACTAATCTTTTCCCCATTACAGACTTACCAGAACTTGTTTGGTGTTGCGTGTCAGTGCAGAGGAGGTGGTGGTGCTGGGGTGGCGGAGGATTTGGTATCTTGATAAAGGACCTTGCTTCTTCATGTCCGAGCTTCCCCCTGATGACCAGCAATCTGATAAGTAATGGAGCCATAATCAAGTAGCATCAGGTACAGAAAGCACAGATTAACAGAATGAATGAAGAGAGAGCATTGCACTGCAGGTCCTCAGATGTAGCTTCCTCTTCAGCAAGGAGAACATTTGTAAGCAGGTTAAATTGCTGGTTAGTGAGATAGTCTGCTGCATGGGAAAGAAGACACAGACAGCCAGCAAGATGTACCCTCCAGCTGCTGCTTCTGCCAGGGCTCTCTGCCTCTCTGAGAATCCCTGTTTCTACCAGAGCCCTGTGTTCTGGAGCCTTCCACATGTAGGGGGATTTTTGGGACCTGCAGTCCACACTGAAGTTGTCAATGTCTTGGCAACGCCTTGAAGGACTTTCCTGATCATGGACTCTCACCTGTGCAGGTAAGCTGGGGCAGCCACAAGTCTGAGTTAAGGACTAGGGTAGATAGGGAAAAAGACTGCTGCACGTTTAGGAACTGTTAGTTGAGATTATCCAAGTAAAGCTTTTAAAATTTTGTGTATGCCTGATCTGAAGTTATTCCAAAGGGGAAGTAACCGGCACCAAATATAGTCTCCACTTTGGATCTGTAGTACATTGGGGTATAAATACAGCAAGTGGTTACCAAGAGTAACAGAGGTCTAGCAAGCAGCCTGTCGTGAAGCATGTACCTGTGATAGGTGGGACATCCCCTTGTAGTGAGGGAGTGTTGTTGGCATCATCTTCCCTGGCAGTCCATCTCCCATAGCAGCGGGAGATCAGTGTTCAGAGGTACCCAACCTCTGCACTAGGTACAGCAAAAAAAGAGTGAGTGCATGCATGGAGTCTTCGCTAGGTGCACGGCGGGGCTTCATTCCATTACTGGGAGTGAGGTAGCTTAGATACGTTGGACAGGTGGAGTGGGCATAGACTCAGCATGTCCCTTTTATCTGCAGTCTGGTATGGTGATGGTGTACGATGACACAGGGGAAAGAGAGTTAAGTGGTGGACAGAATGTAGGACTAGCAGTCAGAGGCAGCAGTTCCTTAAGATTGTGCACTGCAGATGCACAGCTATTCCTCCTTAACCACATGTTGCCCACCCACATTATCGAGGCATTGATGGATTTTTAAAAATATATATTTTTTAAATATATTTTTCAGATTTACCATATATAAAGTCGTTTTAACATATATTTTACATATATTGCTAAATGCATTCCAAAAATGTAGATTTGTATTTTTAAAAACATACAGTATATTTGAAATGTATTTTTAAAAATATTTTTCATATATTTTGTAATAAAACCGCATTTCAACATGCAGTATATATATATATTTTGAAATATATTGAATATGGCCAAAATTGTAGCATTTCAAATATATGGCAATATATTTGAGAAGAATATTTTTAAAATATATTTCTAATATATTTTTCTTATATGTGGGCCAGCAAAGCGTTGTCATGACTCCCCGAGGCTTCCATCTTCACCCAGTCTCCCTTCATGGCGGTCACATGACCATAAACCCCGCCCTGCTTCCCGGCATCAGAAACCCTTCAAGGGCCAGGAGGCGCCGGTGCAAAAGTGTTACTAAACCCAGGCCCCTGCATTCACTATATCTGGTCTCTCACAGTACACAGAACATGGAAATGCAATTATTTTAGTAAATATAAACTGCTAAATACCTTTTCTCATCAGCAGTATATAGTAGTCTTGTGACTTCTATTAGTGTCCAGCAGAGCACTGGTTGGAGCTTGTAGGAGGAGTTTTCATTCTCTCCAGATTGTCCTATGAGGCTTCAGAACTGCTGACCCTCTGTCTGGACAAACTGCTAAATACCTTTTCTCATCAGCAGTATATAGCAGTCTTGTGACTTCAGCAGAGCACTGGTTAAAGCTTGTAGGAGGAGTTTTCTTTCTGCTCCAGGAGAATGTAAAACCTCTGACCCTCTGTCTGGACAGTGCTGATTGACCCTGTGCTGATCACATGTACCCTCCCAAGAAAAAAAAAAAACCTTTCTAGCAATACACACTAAACTGAGCATGTGCATGAGACCACAGGTTTAGTCTGTATCAGGTAGTCATTTCAACAAGAGGATGGGCAGAGAAGACAGGATCAAACAGCCTTTTTACACAATGCAGAGGATTAACCCCTTAGGCTCCACAGTGAGCATGCTTTACTGCATATACAGACTGATTTTACTGTTGTGGGTTTAATAACACTTTAAGTAATGTCAGTGGTTAGTTTGTGTGGAATGGGGAGGATAAATGTGCCCTTAATAATGTTAAAACATCAGTATTTATTTGATGTATTTTATAGTTATTTTGGTATTTTTATATGTATTTGATGAAAAAAAGTAGGAAAATGATTAGCCTGGTTGTACTCTCCGGCACCTGAAATATGTGTAACAGGTTATTTTATGTTTCTTTGTTTTTGCCTTTGTAAATAATATAGTAAAAAGGTTAGGAAGGGTCATGTTATGTTAATAATTCTAGTTAACCTTACAAGCTGGGTCACGGTGATACAATTGCCTCTGCGTGTCCTAGGACTTGAAAACTCCACTGCCAGGCCGGGAACCGAGAACCCTGCCAACTCCCAGAGCAATAGCGAGCAGCTTTACCTGTTTTCGTACACTGCTTTGCTAATTATATTAAAAGAAAACAGCCAAGTTGGAACAACTAACTTTTTCTTTAAACTTGTTTTTTTTTTGTAACTTTTAATTTCTTTTAGGTTTTCCTCCCTCCCCTCCAATTTACTGTCGACGCCTTTTCTGCTTAGCTTGGCATGAGTGAAGGCATCTTGATACATGACACCTCTTTAAAGTATGATTTGGCAAAGTGGATCAGAAGTAGGTTTGAAGGGCTTTACTTCGGGGACTTTTCTAAAAACACCTGGGTGCCTCTCATGCTGACATGGAACAGGCCTTGTTTTTTTCAGAGGAATAACATGCCTCCACCTCTTGCCATTCTGCCTCAAACAGGTGTTTAGAGACGTACACAACATGGCATGACTATAGCTTCCTGCTGGTTTCTAGAACCACAGAGGCCTTCTCCTGTCTTAGGGCCTTTTGGAGCTTTATGAATACCGTGGATTGAAGTTTCAGTCTACCCCCCGAAAACATTAGCAGCAATCACCAGCTTTTATCAAATGCAGAAGATGTTAAGCCGGGTATGTGATTCGCCCCTCTCTACGGCACGTCTCTTCCAAGCCTCAGGGTGGATGATGGCTCGGTTACCGTATAGAATAACAAACACGCAGGCCTTAGAAAAACAAATCTGTAAGACACTGTGGAACCCACTTTAATGAAGAAAACTTTTACATTCCGTTAGCTGCCTGTGCCAAATGCATAACGAGGCAGCAAGTGTGAACTGTTAAACCAACAAAATTGTTAACATATAACAAAGCTAGACACAAATGGCTGGGGTTTGAGCGAAGTCTCAGCTCCGAAAAACCACTTTACTCGCAGCTGTCAGTTTACACTAACGCCGTGCTATCAAGTCCTGCACTAAATCAACTGGCACAAAACTTTTTTTTGTAAAAATAAATCGTTCTGTCTTTATTAAAGACAGAAAATAAATTTTCAAGGGCGTGCTGTCAATTTTAATAAATTTGCTATTTTTTTTTCTCTTTCGCTTTGGCTGTGCCCGTTATGTGTTTTATTATCAAGAACAGGAGTCATGCAGTCTGATGATTAATGCATATTACCGCCAAAATATTTTTCAATTTAAATACGCAGGACAGAATATTCTGAAGGACATAAAAATATATTCAAGCCAAGGGGCAGACTAACAACTCATGGGACCCCCGGGCAATAGGGTATCATGGGGCCCCTGTGTCCTTGCCCAAACTCAAAAAAGCCTACGAAAAAGGTACCAAGGGCATCTCATGGGGCCCCCTACTGACCCCGGGCCCTCGGGCAGTGCCCGAGTTTCCAAATGGTCAGTCCGCCCCTGTTCAAGACATTGGTAAGTGTATTTCCTATACATATATACTGACTTTATGTACGTGTGTATGTATATATGTATGTATGTATATATATATGTATATATATACAGGTGAAACTCGAAAAATTAGAATATCGTGCAAAAGTTCATTTATTTCAGTAATGCAACTTAAAAGGTGAAACTAATATATGAGATAGACTCATTACATGCAAAGCAAGATAGTTCAAGCTGTGATTTGTCATAATTGTGATGATCATGGCTTACAGCTCATGAAAACCCCAAATCCACAATCTCAGAAAATTAGAATATTACATGTAATCAATAAAACAAGGATTGTACATAGAACAATATCGGACCTCTGAAAAGTATAAGCATGCATATGTACTCAGTACTTGGTTTGGGCCCCTTTTGCAGCAATTACTGCCTCAATGCGGCCTGGCATGGAAGCCTGTGGCACTGCTGAGGTGTTCTGGAAGATCAGGATGCTTCAATTGCGGCCTTCAGCTCTTCTGCATTGTTCGGTCTCATGTCTCTCATCTTTCTCTTGGCAATGCCCCATAGATTCTCTATGGCGTTCAGTTCAGGCGAGTTTGCTGGCCAATCAAGCACAGTAATCCCACGGTCATTGAACCAGGTTTTGGTGCTTTTGGGAGTGTGGGCAGGTGCCAAGTCCTGCTGGAAAATGAAGTCAACATCCCCATAAAGCTCGTCTGCGGAAGGAAGCATGAAGTGCTCCAAAATCTCCTGGTAGACGGCTGCGTTGACCCTAGACTTAATGAAGCACAGTGGACCAACACCAGCAGATGACATGGCTCCCCAAATCAACACAGACTGTGAAAACTTCACACTGGACTTCAAGCATCTTGCAGTGTGTGCCTCTCCATTCTTCCTCCATACTCTGGGTCCTTGGTTTCCAAATGAGATGCAAAAGTTGATCTCATCAGAAAAGAGGACTTTGAACCACTGAGCAACAGACCAGGTCTGTTTTTCTTTAGCCCAGGTAAGACGGTTCTGACGTTGTTTGTTGTTCAGGAGCGGCTTGACAAGAGGAATACGACATTTAAAGCCCATGTCCAGGATCCGTCTGTGTGTGGTGGCTCTTGATGCACTGACTCCAGCATCAGTCCACTCCTTGTGAAAGTCCCCAACACTTTTGAAATGCCTTTTCCTGACAATCCTCTCCAGGCTGTGGTCATCCCTGCTGCTTGAGCACCTTTTTCTACCACATAACTTTCTATTACTGTGCTTTGATACAGCACTTTGGGAACATCCAACTTCTTTTGCAATTACCTTTTGAGGCTTTCCCTCCTTATGGAGGGTGTCAATGATGGTTTTCTGCACAACTGTCAGGTCAGCAGTCTTTCCCATGATTGTGATTCCTACTGAACCAGACTGAGAGACCATTTAAAGGCTCAGGAACCCTTTGCAGGTGTTATGGCTTAATTAGTTGATTAGAGTGGGACACTTTGAGCCTAGAATATTGCACCTTTTCACAATATTCTAATTTTCTGAGATTGTGGATTTGGGGTTTTCATGAGCTGTAAGCCATAATCATCACAATTATGACAAATCACGGCTTGAACTATCTTGCTTTGCATGTAATGAGTCTACCTCATATATTAGTTTCACCTTTTAAGTTGCATTACTGAAATAAATGAACTTTTGCACAATATTCTAATTTTTCGATTTTCACCTGTGTAAATATATATATAGACACTCTCCGGCCACTCTATTTATTACAGGTACACCGTCAATTTACGCAGCACTTTACATAAATATTGTACATTCACATCAGTCCCTAACCCTCAAGGGGCGTACAATCTAAGGTCCCTACTTATATTCATACATATACTAGGGCCAATTTAGAGAGGAGCCAATTCACCTATCAGCATGCCTTTGGCGGGTGGGAGGAAACCAGGTTACCCAAAGGAAATCCACGCAGGCACAGGGAGAACATGCAAACTCCAGGCAGGTGGTGCCATGGCTGGGATTCGAACCGACAACCCTAGTGTTGCCAGGCGGAAGTGCTAACCATTTAGCCACTGTGCTGCACTCTATTAGGTTCACCTGTTCAATTGCTAGGTAACACAAATTGCTAATCAGCCAATCACATGGCAGCAGCTCAATACATTTAGGCATCTAGACGTGGTGAAGACGACTTGCTGAAGTTCAAACCGAGCAGAGTGAGGAAGAAAGGGAATTTAAGTGACTTTGAACGTGGTATGGTTGTTGGTGCCAGACGGGCTGGTCTGAGTATTTAAAAAACTGCTGATCCACTGGGATTTTCATGCACAACCATCTCTAGGGTTTACAGAGAATGGTCCAAAAAAGAGAAAATATCCAGCAAGCGGCAGTTGTGTGGATGAACATGCCTTGTTGAGGTCAGAGGAGAATGGGCAGACTGGTTGCTGCGACATTCAGATGGTAGGGTCAGAATTTGGCTTATACAACATGAAAACATGAATCCATCCTACCTTGTATCAATGGTTCAGGCTAGTGGTGGTGTAATGTTGTGGGCGATATTTTGTTGGCATTAGCAAGGTGTGCCTAATAAAGTGGCCGGAGAGTATGTATATATATATATATATATACATATATATATATATTTACATTTAGACATGTGCACATGGAAATTTTCATTTCGCTTTGTTTCGGATGCATTCGTTCATTTAGGAATTTCGTTTCTTCGTATTCATTATGTTGAACTGATTGGTTGTCAGCATTTGTGTGGTATATTCGTTGGTCTGGGTGAATTCAAAACATTTAGCTGTTTTTACAGAAGATAGCTATGTGGTCGCTATAGTATCGAAATCAATGGATTGGAATCCGAAGAATTCTATATTTACGAACTTTAGTCCAACCCACCAAGAGAAATGGCATAAGCTGTTTTGACAATATCGACTGGCATCGTGTGCATCCGAATTAATGAATGGAACAAAATTCAGATCCATTTGTTATCCAAATCCAAATTGTCGAACAAATCTTAAAATTGGGCCTATGGGCCTGAGCTACTATCACATCATGTTGATCATCTGAATGAAGCAAATGCATTTGTTAATTTGCTTATAACTTTTCTTCTGATTCGTTGACATCTGTTACTATGTCCATTCGGAGATTTGTATATATCTGAATTTCCAAAAATGAAATAAAACAAATTATAACATTGTAACAATTATATTATAAACACACACATATATATACACATTATATTACCAAAAGTATTCGGACGCCTGCCTTTACACGCACAGTTGGCCCACCCTTTGCAGCTATAACAGCTTCAACTCTTCTGGGAAGGCTGTCCACAAGGTTTAGGAGTGTGTCTATGGGAATGTTTGACCATTCTTCCAGAAGCACTTGTGAGGTCAGGCACTGATGTCGGGAGAGAAGGCCTGGCTCGCAGTCTCCGCTCTAATTCATCCCAAAAGGTGTTCTATCGGGTTGAGGTCAGGACTCTGTGCAGGCCAGTCAAGTTCCTCCACCCCAAACTTGCTCATCCATATCTATATGGACCTTGCTTTGTGCACTGGTGTGCAGTCATGTTGGAACAGGAAGAGGCCAACCCCAAACTGTTCCCACCACATTGGGAGCATGAAATTGTCCAAAATGTCTAGGTATGCTGTTGCCTTCAGAGTTTCCGTTCACTGGAGCTAAGGGACCAAGCCCAACCCCTGAAAAACAACCCCACACCATAATCCCCCCTCCACTTTACACTTAGCACAATGCAGTCAGGCAAGTACCATTCTCATGGCAACCACCAAACCCAGACACATCCATCAGATTGCCAGACAGAGAAGCGTGATTGGTCACTCCAGAGAACACATCTCCACTGCTCTAGAGTCCAGTGCCTGAGTGCTTTACATCATTGCATCCTACTGCTTGGATGCAGCTGCTTGGCCATGGAAACTCATTACATGAAGCTCTGTATGCACTGTTGTTGTGCTAATCTGAAGGCCACACCAAGTTTGGAGGTCTTTAGCTATTGACTTTAGCTACAAACAGTTGGCGACTTCTGCACACTGTGTGCTTCAGCATGCGCTGACCCCACTCTGTCATTGTTCGTGGCCTACCACTTGGTGGCTGAGTTGCATTATTCCCAGTTGCTTCCACTTTGTTATAATACCACTAACAGTTGACCGTGGAATATTTAATAGCCAGGAAATGTCACGGATAGACTTATTGCACAGGTGGCAACCTATCATGGTACTTTTGGCAATATAATGTGTGTTTATATATACTGTATATATATGTTTATATATGTTTTTACATTTTAAAAGTAGTGTAAGTACCTAAATATGACCTAGTATCATCCTCTTGCAATCACCTGTACAGCAGAATTTGGCGTGGGGAGTCATTCAGTTGTGCTGCAGTGCTTATGTGCTTACAAGAGACATGCTGAGAGAAGGAAAGAGTAGAGTGACAGAGAGATGATCTCATCAGTCTGTGAATATTACTTGACTACTTGCACTTCAAAATATTTTACCCCCTTCATGACTAGGCCATTTTTGCTATTTGGCACTGTGCTATTTTACCTGGTAATTGCGTGGCCATACAACACTGTACCCAAATTAAATCTATATAATTTATTTTCACACAAATAGTGCTTTCTTTTGGTGGTATTTGATCACCACTGGGTTTTTTTATTTTTTATTATATAAACGAAAAAAGAAACTTTAAAAAAAACAATATTTTTTACTTTCTGCTACAAAACATATCTAATAAAATTTAAAAAAAAATCTAATTTCTTCAAAAAATTTTGGTCAATATGTATTATGCTGCATGTCTTTAAGTAAAAAAAATCCCAGTAAATGTATATTTATTGGTTTGTGTGAAAGTTATAGCATCTAAAAACTATGGTATATTTACTGGAAAATTAATTTTTTTATTTATTTATTTTTAAACTAGTAATGGCAGTGATCAGCAACTTGCTGTGGGACTGTGATAGTGCTGTGGGCAATCTGTCACTAACTGACGCTTTGTGGAAACTGGCTAACTTGACACTTACATCACCAGTGGCTCTCTTCTGTCATTTGCTCAGCCGATCAGTGGGTCCTGGCCATAAATCATTTGCTAGGAACCATTGAACGACTTGTGCTGTAGCAAGTGACAGCACAGCCGGGGCAGCGTGCATGCGTACATGCATGTGCCCCCTACCCAGAAATGCCAGATCACGTATATATACACATTATCCAGTTCAGCAGGGCCGCACTGTAGCAGTAAATCTACAGTGCATGTTTGGCAAGTGATTAAAGTCGTTCTTCAGTCATCTCTTGAAAAATTAAAAGTGAGCAGCTACAAAAACTGTAGCTGCTGACTTTTAATAAACAGACCCTCACCAGTCCAAGGATCCAGCGCTGTTCTCACCTGGGCCCATTTCATCACCGGTCTGGGCATCCAGCTCCTCACCACTATCAGCATGAATCACTTCTGACAAGTTTTCCTGAAACCAAGAGAAAAATGGTGACAGGGGAGGGACCTCCAGCAGATTGACAGCCTCAGCTCTGTTCATGTGTGCTGTATGGAGGGGGGTGTGTGTCTTCCCTCCAATCAGCTCTCAGAGCTCTCCTCACTCCGCAGAGTGTAGTTTCAGCTCCCCACCTACTTTTTTCTGAACTCTCAGACAAATTTCTTACATTCTGCACTTTGAACAGATGTAGAGAAGAGCAGACCGCAGGTAAACAGGTACAACTTACATAGGATTTATTTAATCTCTGTGAATCACCTGAGGCCAGTCACTTCCCTTGATATATGTGAGGGCTTACAACCACTTTAAGCATTTTCTTCGAATTTTGGTTAATGCATAGAGCTTTAAGTGTAATTTTGGCTGCATCATGTATCATTTTATCAAAATACATTCGTATACAATATCAATACTACATACAGGCATAATATTGTTTTAGGCTCACCTGAATGCTGATACACCATTTTTTTTTTTTACAAACGCCACTTCTTGTGTCATATGATAATTTTAGTAAAACTGTTGTTACAATGTGATGGTGGATAGTATATTTAGGATTGTTGTACTTTTCAAACTACACAGAGCAGGAAACGAGAGGAGAGAGATGGGTACATTTTTCCTAACCAGTAAAGACACTTCTAACTTTTTTTTTTGGACACCCCCTAAAACCCCCTTGTGTGCCTGAAGGACCCAGTGGGCTGAATGAAAAAAAAAACTGAAGAGCTTGGGAGGAGCTTGCTGTACTAACTATCTGATGTCAGTACAGTGATCTCTCACAGAGGTATTGTGTTCTGACAGGGGGACTGCCCCTCCGTCAGAACACAATGGTCAGAGCTCGCAGCCATTGGTTGCCAGCACTGATCAGATGCTGATTGGATGCT
Organism: Staurois parvus; assembly: GCF_062004578.1. Classification (NCBI taxonomy): domain Eukaryota; kingdom Metazoa; phylum Chordata; class Amphibia; order Anura; family Ranidae; genus Staurois; species Staurois parvus. Next base: position 7,698,948 of record NW_028318186.1, on the reverse strand, counting down.
GGTTTTCCAGCATGCTCTTTCAACAGAAGCTTCTTTCGGACAGGCTGGTGTACAACATGCCAAATGTTCTGTTGAACCAGATGATACTGGCCAATATTCAGCTCATGTGTATGGGGATTAAACTTACTCCCATCTTCATTCTAGATTGTTCTATCTATCCCTGTAAAGAAAAGATGTGTATACTTATTCTGAAGCTGCTCTGATGCCACCCATAGACTTAAGACCCTTAGCTGGTCCAACAGAAGCTGGATGTTCATCTGGCTTCTGTCATAAGGGGTATGACCAGGGCTGGTGCTACCACTTGGCTAACTAGGCAACCACCTAGGGAGCAGCCACAGCCGCTGGATTCCCTCCTCTCCACCATGATTGGATCTTGGAGGTGTGCTGGGGTGGGCTATACCTCCCACAGATTTTCGCTAAAGGGGGGGAATTTGGGTAAAGTGGAGGGTTTTATGCTGGGAAGGGTAATTTGAAGGGGTTTTAGCTAGAGGAGGGATTTGGGGGAATGTGTCCTAGGTGGGGGGATTGAAGGAAGAGGATTGGTGCTGGGAGGGTGGATTGGGGGGGATTTGTGCTAGAAAGGGGGATTGGAGAGGAGGGGGATTGTGCTTGGGGGGGGGATTGTGCTTGGGGGGGGGGATTGGGAGGGTTTGTGCTCGGTGAGGGGTATTTGTACTGGGGGGGGGGGGGATTCGGATGGGGAGGAAGGATTTGTGCTAGGAAGGGTAATTTGGATGGGGTTGTGCTAGGAGGATGGGATTTGGGGGAGATAACATGTGCTAGGTTGGACAATTTGAGGGGAAATGGGATGTGTGCTAGGAGGGGTGAAGTAGAACTACAGGTAAAGTTTTTTTTTTTTTTTTTTAGAGGTGGGGTGCAGATAGCTGGTCTTGCCTAGCGTGCAAAATAGTCTAGCACCAGCCCTGGGTATGACCAAAAAAGGTCTGCTGATCAGCTTCGAATCAGCGCTCTCAGCCAGTGTCTGAGAATGCTGACCAGTGTTTTCTGGAGGAGGGCGGTCCCCCTGCCAGAACACAATAGCATAGTGGATGATATCGTTGTACTAACACCGCTTGTGTTAGTACAGCAATCTGTCAGGTTTGTTTTTGTTTAGCCCGCTGGGTTGAACGAAAAAAAAGCTGATAGTGTGAACGGGGCATAACTATGGGGCATTCATTGTCCGCTGCCCCTCTTCTACACAGGAGCCACTGCTGACATCTCACCTGGGAATGGACCAGAGCAGCTTCAGAATAGGTAAGTATATAGATGTTTTATTCACAGGGTTAGATAGAATATGCTTAGAATGGAGGTGGGAGCAGGTTTAGTATTAAGTTATGACTGGAATTCCACTTGAATGCTGCCCCTTTTACTGTGCTGCCACTGGCCCTGGAAATTTTCCAATGAATACCTGTTTGGTTGACAGTGGTGCAAGAGGGAATTTTCTATCTCACTTTGGAGAGATTTCCTTCTACTTCCTTCTAGGTTTCGAGGACAAGAAATGAGTGCAGAATCCTACTGCATAGGTCTTAGCTCCAGGGAGTGTGGAACTTAAAGCCTAACTCCAGCCATAGTTTTTCTTTAGCCTTGAATATAGTCAGGAAGAGTTAACATTTCTGGCAAGATTTTATTCCTGTATGTGACCATTGAGAAGACAAGGAGCAAGAGGAGTGGGTTTTATTGAGACAGGAAAGCAAAAACAGCAATTCAAAATTATTCTTAGAAATTCATATAAACAAAATGATGAGCCTGTGCCTCCATCCCTTACATTGCACAGACAAAGAACAATAACGTATTTTATGGGACTTTAAATGAGGTACAACATTTGAATAAAAAGATTTATTGCATAATAGATGAAAATCTTTTATACAATTTTTAGCAATTTATAAAAAGGCAATCTGATTTGTAGACACTACCATATATCAGTATAAAATCTATATGATATTTACATAATATATATATACATTAAAATTTTCTAAGTGTTTGACGAAACATAATAATGAGTACATCCTTTGGCTCAACATGTTTTTGTGACAATAACTTTACTTCTTCAGGAGCAGATGCCCAATATAAAGTTTGTAGGCAAATCAGCTATATAAGCAATCTAATAACGCCTCCAAATGGAAATCACTGCCAAGTTTCGGACCCAGGGGTTGTGTGATGAAAAACATGGCACCCCAAGGGGAAAACTGAGGAGCAGCACCCAGTATTGACATAATAAGGGATCATCCCAAACACAACTCCATGTCCCACATGTCCATTTGGAGGTATTATTAGATTGCTTATCTAGCTGATTTCCTTACAGACTTTATATTGGGCATCTGCTCCTGAAGAAGTGAGATTATTGTCACGAAACGCCACAGGATGTACCCATTATTATGTTTCGTCAAATACTTGGAAAAATGGAATTTATACATGCATTATTATGTGAACATCATGTAGATTGTATACTGATATATGGTAGTGTTTATAAATCAGCTTACCATTTAATAAATTGCTTTATTTATAAAAAAAAGATTTTCATCTATGGTGCAATAAATCTTTTTATGTACCTCATTTAAAGTCCCATCAAATATGTTCTTGTTCTTTGTCTATAGTTAGACATTTTTATTCACCCTTCTTCAATCTGCTAAAAATATACTCTTCTTGTTTCTCTAAGTGGCTGCTAGAGAGATTTTATATCACTGCCTGTCCATACAGAGAGAGAGGAGAAATCTCCCCAATATTGGCACAGATGATAATAAAAGCCTAACAATTAACATCCTGTCCTGTCACTCATGATTTGTATACAAGGGTGTGAGGTCAAGGGTGAGACTGTATTTGTGCACACTTCCAATATCCTATTACATCATTACAGCATCTTTTGATGACATCATAGAGCAAATATACTCTCCCAGTTACCCTTTCCAAAATATAAAACAATCAGTAAAGAGTAGTGAGTAACAAAACAATTTCATGTCTGAATAAGCAATATCAGGACCCTCTGGGTAAAAAAAATCTCTATTCGACCTTATAATTTTGCTGAGAAAGGGTTTGAGCAATGAAAGATATGTGACTGGCATGCGTTAACCTCTTTTAAGATCTACCTTTCCAGAAATATTCTGACCTGAGGACCCATATGTTCCAGACAGGGCTGAGCGTTGCCCAAGATCTGTTGACGCTGGCCATGTCTGTATTTTATTAGGTTGTCAAAAATCAAGTCGTTAACTAGTTTGCTCCGCCTAAGGAATGTGTTCTTAAGGGACATCAGCCCTTGCAGAAGAAAGCCAGCCTTTTCAAAAGACTTTCTATTTGGAAAATCACATGAACCAGCCTTGTATTTTTTTTTCTTCTGCAAACTCTTATTCTGATTATTTTCTTGTGTTTTCATTAAAATATTTTCAACCAATTTTTTGCCTTCTGAATCTATTTCCATGTCATCAGACGATTTTGTTTGGACAAAGTGTTGCTGATAAATTTTATTATTTTTTTTTTAAGTGCGTGGGCTTAGCTTTTCTTAAGGTATTAGTATTAGAAAAAGAGAAAAAAATAGCAGTTTTTAAAACTTGACTTTCCCCCAGGCCAATGTTTTTGATTTGCTTTGGCACTCCATGCGGGTTCTGAGCTTCAGGGATTGAAAAATAGACAGATCTTTTCACTGATAATCAGTCTGTGCTCTTGTTCTTAGGAACAGCACTTCCAATGTCATAGAACACTGGCTGCATTATTGTATCGGCCATGTCTTGACTGGCACCATAACAAAACCTGTGTTGACAGCAGAAAAAAATTATTTGCGTAATAGATGAATTGGCTTAAAAAAGGGAAAAAAAGTAAAGCTGTAGCTTAAAGACCACAAAACTTAGGAAAATACTGGAGATGAGCAAGATTTTCAGAATGAGCTTAGTGTCTTCGAGTTTGCATGATCTCCATTGTTTGCACCCACTGCCTAAATGCAGAGCAATAAATATATGGGTCTCTAATCAATCTGGTTGAAAGCTGGCTGTAGACATTAAAAAACACAGTACGTGAGCATGCATGCATGTCCCAATTGGCAAATTATGTCTCTACAACTTTTGTACTGTACCGGAATACGTTAGTTGAATGAGAATTCCTGGTTAGCCAATTAAAAGTGGTGGTGGAGGTACTCCTTCATTCTCTGCACAGTCAAGGTAATCATACAATATTTTCTAACCTAACTGGTTGTTTGCTCCTTTCTATGTCATGTGGGACTGCCACAGGATTCCCCATAGCCATTAGAACACTGCTTTATTCCCCAAGTTGTGTGGGACCATCTGAGGGTTCCCCACAGGTATTAAATCATGCCAGATCAGGCTCAAAATGTGAGGAATCGGATGTCCATTCTCATAATTATTCTATATGTCTAAAAAAGTATGCAGACACCCCTCAAATTATTAAGCTCTGGTGTGGAAGGCCAGGTCCATAAAAACATGGTCTGATGAGTTTGGGGTAGAGGAACTGGAGTGGCCTGCATACATCCCTGACCTAAACTCTACTGAATGAATTGGAATGACAATTTTGGGCCAGGTCTTCTCATCCAAAATCAGTACTTGACCTTCCAAGATATCTTTTGGCTGAATGGGAACAAATGCCCACAGACACATTCAAAAACCTTGTGGAAAGCCTTCCCAAAAGATTTGAGGTTATTACAGCTGCGATGGAGTGACCAACTCTATAATATTGCACATAGATTTGGAATGGAATTTCCAACATATCCAAACTTTTCCAAACTCATATAGGTGTGATGGTCATATCTCCTCAAACCTTTGTCATATAGAGTAAATCCAAATGTAAATTTTTCTTTGAAGCCAACAAGTATAGACTCACAGTATCTAGCCTGACACACAGGCATCCTTCCATTCTTCATCTAAAAGACTGGCGGTGGCTTCAACAGCACTTGGTATAAAGATACAACAGCCATTTGTCACAGATACAGGGATCCCCTAAGGTATTGGTTTATAATGGTAGGCCTGCTTGCCATCCCTGTACCCAGGACCTATGTTTCTAAAAAAGAGGTTACCTTTATTCATTCATTCATTATTTCAAGTCGCTGCATCTTTCTGGACACTTTACCTTTTCAAATTTTGATCCTTGAACAGTCACATTTTGTAAACTTTTTCAACAATTTTCTACAAGTTTTTCCACCATGGTTCTTGGAACATATGCAAATGACCTTGTGGGCAGATTTTTTCAGGTCTAACAGTCTTTTTTCCATAACTGTTATAAAATATATAGTTCTGCTGTGTAATCTTACCTCCACAATGTTTTACTGTTGATTTTCATTTTTGCAGGGAAATTAAAAACCTTTTTTAGTCAATAACTTAGTTGCCACAAAATAGACTGCCCCTTTCTACTACTGTAAAAGAGTAGTTGTTTTAAAGTTTTTATTTTTGTATTTTTTTTAAGCTGAACCCATGGACTGTATTAACAAAGCACAATTAAATCCATTTTGTTACACATAAAAAAAAATATGACAACTTGTCATGAACTTGGCAGAAGATCCTCAAGAGAAGAGGCTTAGGGTCTATAGTAGAGTAAATGGTGCAAGGGCACAGAATGGCAAAAGTGCCTTGTAGTCCTTGCTGTATGTTGATATAGGAAGAAAGAAGTCACTGGTCTGGTAAATGATGCATGGCCTCCCCTGAGGAGATCACAGAAGGAAGACCGAACACTGGAATGCCAAGCAAGAACACTGCAACAAGGAGTGACAACCACAAGATCAATGGGATGGTGGTAGGCTGATGTGTCAGCTGTGGAGCTCAGGTAGGTATGTAGGCTGAAGCATCAGGAACAGAAGGAGCAGACAGAAATGTAGTCCAGGTGTAGACCAAGGTCATTATAGCTGTAAAGTAGGAGCAAGTCAGGCAAGCTGGGTTTGTATCAGATAGTCAGCCATGAAGTAGCATGTTACAGATTCATGGGCAACGCTGTAGACAAGACAGTGCTGGCTATATGCAGTTGACCAGTTTAAAGTGGTAGTAAACCCACCTTGTATATTTTTATCTTCAGGTAAGCTTATAATAAAGCTTACCTGTAGGTAAAATGAATATCTCCTAAATGTGCACTGTTTAGGAGATATTCAAGTTATTTTTTCAGCCAATGCATGCGCTCTGAAGGTTACAGCATACCCTTGGGAGAGACTCCCATGCGCATGTGCGGGAGTGACGTCATTGCAGCCCAGCCAGTCAGATGGCCAGAGCTTGTGAACTCGGAAGGAAGACCGGGTGAAGATGGAAGGCTCTACAGCGGTGGCAGCTCGTGGCTGGAGGGCTTCGTTTTAAGGGAAGTTTTACATATTGTGCTAGTATGCAGTAAATACTAGCACATTATGTCTTTACCTTGCAGGGTTTTTTTTCTTGTTAATGGATGCGGTTTACTACCGCTTTAACCTCCTTAGCGGTATTCCCGAGTGTAGCTCAGGGTAAAATTTGAGTACCAAGAGCGGTAACCCCGAGCTACACTCGGGCTTACCATGCGGCGTTGCTCAGGGAGTCCCTGCAGCGCTTACCTTGTCCTTCACTCCCGCGATGTGTCCCCTGCAGCGTCCCCAGCCATCTCCTCCGGCCGATGCCGGCATCCGGCTTTCGTGTTCCGGTCCCTGTGACGTCGGGACGTATGGGCGCCGGAACCAGCGGCAAATTTGAAATTTTTAAAAAATGTCATTTTTTAAAAAATGATTATTACATAGTAAAACATTGCTGTATCACGGCATTTCATATACATTTTGTCCCTACTGCTTTGTCCGGCGCTCTGCCTGCATTTTGACTGTTCTTTCTGCCTGGATACTTAGAAAAGTCCATGGCGTCCAGAAAGCGTCCCTTTACGTCAAAAGCGGTTTTAGACCGGCTAGAGAACAGCGATAGTAAATCAGAACTACTTGCAGAATTGAGTTATAATGATTTGTGGGGGAAATTCGTCATCAGACACTGAAAACGATTTTGCGACTTTGCTCAGCGATGTGCAAAGTTGCCTCTGTATTTGAAATTTCAGTGTTTTTAGTTTGATTATATTATTGAATTCAATTTATTATTATTATATTATTATTTTTTATGATTATTTATTAAATTATAATTTATGATTTCGTGTTTCAAATTTTATCCTACCCGGGATGTTTACTAGACTCTTGTTCGGACAGATTTCAGTGAGTTATTCCTAAAAATTACAGCCTACAATAAAAAAACTACATATTTCCATGCAAAAAAATGGTACCGCTTTCAGCACAAAAAAATCGGAAATAATCATACTGCCAGGGAGGTTAAATAGCCTTTTGAGCCCCAGCAGTAGCATTAAGTGTGCAAGCACGCACATCCTCGTATACATCCATGCACGCAAACGCATGATCAGTAACAATCTCTGGTGCAAAGCTACCAGCCAGCCTACTTCTGCACACAGATACTCAAATAGATGTGCCATCCTCCATACTAGCTTGCCCATTCTGACACTAACACTTTTATAGCTATGAAAATGTGATATATCCTCCATCCCATGATTTCCCCTCTCTTCTCTTATTCTCCTTGGTTCGTATCTTGTACCTTTTCTTTCTTTTTGCCACTTAAGGTCTGTGGGACTTTTTTTTCAAGCCTCACCACTCCCCTCTCCACGACCATATTACCTATAACAATTATCAAGGCTAACAACACTTACCCCAAGCATTTTCATGTCATCACTAGAGATTAGTACATGGCATGCCTTGTCTCCACTATTCATGACTTTCTATATTGTCTTGCTTCATATGCTGGAGTTTTTAGTATGCATTTCACCCAACATGAGCTTTGGACAAAATGTGATCTATGCAACGTTTTAATTTCTTGATTGTCACCAATGTATTAACATACACTCTCCGGTCACTTTATTAGGTACACCTTGCTAGCGCCATGAAAATACCCCCCACATTATTACACCTCCACCACTAGCCTGAACCATTGATACAAGGCAGAATGGATCCATGCTTTCATGTTTTTTACACCAAATTCTGATCCTACCATCTGAAGGTCACAGCTGAATTCAAGACTCATCAGACTAAGCAACATTATTTCAATCTTCTATTGTGCAATTTTGGTGAGTCTGTGCAATTTGTAGCCTTTGTTTCCTATTCTTTACTGACAGGAGTGGCACCAGGTGTGGTCTTCTGCTGCTGTAGCCCATCTGCTTCAAGGTTCAATGTGTTGTGCATTCAAAGATGGTATTCTGCATACCTTGTTTGTAATGGGTGGTTATTTGAGTTACTGTTGCCTTTCTATCATCTCAAACCAGTCTGCCCATTCTCCTCTGACCTCTGATATCAACAAGATATTTTCATCCACACAACTGCTGCTTACTGGATATTTTCTCTTTTTCAGACCATTCTCTGTAAACCCTAGAGATGGTTGTATGTGAAAATCCCAAGATATCAGCAGTTTTTGAAATACACAGACCAGCCTGTCTGGCACCAACAACCATGCCACATTCAAAGCCACTTAAATCCCCTTTTTTCCCCATTCTGATGCTCGGTTTGAACTTCAGCAAGTTGTCTTCACCATGTCTAGATACCTAAATGCACTGAGTTGCTGCCATGTGATTGGCTGATTGGCAATTTGTGTTACCAAGCTATTGAACAGGTGTACCTAATGAAGTGGCCGGTGAGTGTATATCTGCTTTTCACAAATCCAGGTCTGTGGGTTAGTTCCCCAATGGCTGGTTGCACTTTTTTAGGGTTCTCAGTACAATGGTAGTATGTACATTTTGGGAAGCACAAAATCCCCATCACTCAGATGGCCTGTGACTCTGAAAGTACAAATTTATTTTCACCACGTCTAGATGCCTAAATGCATTGAGTCGCTGCCATGTGATTGGCTGATTACCAGTTTGTGTTAGTAAGGGCAGGGCGCGCGCTCTCAGCACATATGTTTTCTGCTACATGAACGCAAATGTGCGGCCGATCGGCGTCTAGGCCTAGACGCCGGGAGGCCGCACATTTGTGTGCGGCCGGTGCAAAGGGGTTAAGGAAAGTAGTTTAACCTAAAATAAAGGCCAAAGCAATATAAAATACAAACCGATACAACACCAAAATAAATAAAAAAAACCCACAATACTACACCCCTGAAACAAAAGTCTTCTGTTTTAATGAAGATCCTTGCAAAAAAGATTGTAATGAATAAGAAGCAAGCCAAATTTTACTCCCCTTAAAAAAAACATAAAACAATAATATGAAAAAAGTCAGCAAAGGGTTTGATTGTCCTGTTAGTAATCCGAATTGAATTATAGTGAATATCTTTCTATGCATATTGACAGCTTTCCTCATCCTTTGTCTACAGCTTTCAATACAATAACACTATGACTACTCAGTGCCTCCCTTTTAAAGAGAGGGGCCTTGCATAATAAAGATAACATTATTTGTCAGCTGATCAGTTCAGAGCTACTCACAGTGTGTTATCTTTACTGTTCATGGAGGATGGTGAATTGTCATATTAGTTTGCCATGGCAATTGGTTTAGATTTACCTCAACCCAGACCCTGTCCTTCCCGAACCCAAAGTTCATCCCTGCTGAAGAGCAGCAGGATAGTTTTAATGAGAGATAATAGGACGAACTGGAATATGGCTAACTTATTTTATCTATAGAGATAGAGTGTAGAAAAAGGGACTGATATAATATGAGGTGGTTTAGAGGCACATTGTTCTTGCACTTCGTTTTTTCTCTTAAAAAAAACAATGCAGTGGTGTTCTGGAAACAAACGCAGCTCCAAAAACAGATGGTCAGTAATAAGTTGGTTCTGGCCAGCTCCGTGGATTGCTTTAAAAAAAGGCCTGGATTCTTTCTTGGATACACAGAATATAACTGAATACTAGCATTTATAGTTAAAGTTGATCCAGGGAATATCCAATTGCCTCTCGGGGATCAGGATGGAATTTTTTTCACTGCAGGAGCAAATTGGATAATTATTATTATTATTACATCGAGTTTATATAGCGCCAAAGGGTTTGCTCAGCGCTGTACAATAGAGGGGGGGACAATACATGACACAGTACAACAATAACAAACAACATACGAGGGGTAAGAGGGCCCTACTCTTTCGAGCTTACAATCTAGGAGGGAGGGGGTAAAGGTACAGTAGGAAGTGGCTGAGGGGAATGAGGGGTGGGAGGAAAGAGGGAGAATGGCCGTTAGGTGAGGGTGGGGTAGGCTTCCCTGAAGAGATGGGTTTTGAGGGAGCGCCTGAATGTGAAGAGGGAAGGCGACAGTCTGATGGATTGGGGCAGTGAGTTCCAGAGGATGGGGGAGGACCTGGAGAAGTCTTGCAGTCGTGCATGGGAGGAGGAGACCAAGGAGCAGGATAGAAGGAGGTCCAGTGAGGAGCGAAGGGTGCGGGTAGGGCGGTACTTGGGGATCAGGTTGGTGAGGTAGTCAGGGGCAGTGTTGTGAACGGCTTTGTAGGTCAGGGTTAGAAGTTTAAATTTGATGCGTTGGGCAATCGGGAGCCAGTGGAGGGAGAGGCAGAGGGGGGTGGCAGAGGTGGAGCGGGTGGTGAGGTGGATGAGTCTGGCCGCTGAGTTCAGGATGGTCTGGAGCGGAGAGAGCCTGCACTTGGGTAGGCCGGTGAGAAGAGAATTACAGTAGTCAAGGCGTGAGATGATGAGGGAGTGTACTAGAAGTTTGGTGGTGTCAAGGGTGAGGAAGGTATGTATCTTGGCAATGTTGCGGAGATGGAGCCTGCATGTGTTTGTGAGTGAATTGACATGCGGTTGGAAGGAGAGGTTCGAGTCAAGAATGACGCCAAGGACTTTGGCTTGCGGGGCGGGAGTGATAGTGGAGTTGTTGGTGATGATGGATAGGATGGGGGGGGGGGTGTGGGCAGGGGGAAAGACGAGGAGCTCGGTTTTGGAGAGGTTGAGCTTGAGGAAATGTAGCAACATCCAGTCTGAGATGTCATTTAGGAGGTGAGTGATGCGGGCGGAGATAGTGGGGGTGAGGAGAGGGGTGGAGAGGTAGATTTGGGTGTTGTCAGCGTAGAGGTGATAGTTGAAGCCGTGGGAGTGTATGAGTTTGCCCAGGGAGGTGGTGTAGATGGAAAAGCGAAGGGGTCCAAGGACAGAGCCTTGGGGGACCCCAACAGAGAGGGGGAGGGAGGGGGAGGTGGCACCATTGTAGGTGACACTGAAGGAGCGTCGGGATAGGTAGGATGAGAACCAAGAGAGAGCGGTATCACTGATGCCAAGGGAGAGTAGTTTATTAAGGAGGAGGGGGTGGTCAACTGTGTCGAAGGCCGCAGAGAGGTCCAGGAGGACCTGGAGGACAGAGTAGTTGCCCTTGGCTTTGGCGTTTAGTAGGTCGTTAGTGATTTTGAGGAGGGCAGTTTCAGTGGAGTGTAGGGGACGGAAGCCGGACTGTAGTGGGTCAAGGAGGTTATTGTCTGTAAGGTGGGAGCTTAGGCGATCGTAGACTATGCGCTCAAGGAGCTTGGAGGTGAGTGGCAGCAGGGAGATGGGTCTGAGGTTGTTGGGGTCCGCGGGATCCAGGGAGGGCTTTTTGAGGATGGGGGTGATATGCGCGTGCTTTAGGGGGGAGGGGAATGCGCCAGTAGAGAGGGAGAGATTGAAGATGTGGGTGAGGGAGCGGATGAGGGAGGCGGGGGGTGACCGGAGGAGTTGAGAGGGGATAGGGTCCAGGGGGCAGGTAGTGAGGCGGGCTTCTGAGAGGACTTTGGCGACTTCCTCAGCAGTGACAGGGCTGAGGGAGTGCAGTGCAGGGGGGGTTATGGTGGGCGGGGCCTTGGGAGAGGTGGGGGGCAGTGCGGTTGTGAGGGCAGAGGAGGGGGGAGATGAAGGGGTGACGGAGGTGGGGAGGCTAGGTGGGGAGGTAGATTGCAAGTTGACGATGTCCTTACGGATAGCGTCAATCTTGTTGTGGAAATGGGTGGCAATCTCGTGGGCGGTGAGTGAGGTACTGAGTGGAGGAGGGGGGGGGAGAGAGCAGGGAGTTGAAGGTGGAAAAGAGTCAGCGGGGGCAGGAGGAGAGGGTGTTGATCAGGTTAACAAAGTAGGCCTGCTTGGCGGCGTGGAGGGAGGAGGTGTAGGTGAGAATAATGCTTTGCTGGGGGTTTTTTTTGCCTTCTTCTGGATCAACTGTGGGTATAGGATTATAACTTTTTTTTTCTAATGGTTGAACTGGATGGACTTTTGTCTTTTTTCAGCCAGACTAACTATGTAAGTATCTTTGACCCTAAACTTTAATAAAGCACTATTAACATGAAATACAAATAAAACCCCACAAAAAGAAATCAAAATCCCTTGTTTGAAACAAAAACCATGTGCTTTTTTTAAAGGGAAGCCGTGCTGTGAAAAAGCTGTTTAACTTAAAATATTGGCCCTATCAACATAAAAAACAATACACTTGCAAAATAAATGAAAAGCCCCAAATGCTAGCCCCTGAAACAAAAGACATTTTTTTAGGGAACAAAAAAAGTTTGGGCAAGACAGCACATAATAATTATAATAATATTTGACAAAGAAAAGACAACAAAGTCATAAATAATTTGAATAAAAAAAGAACAAACACCAAAGGGCTTAAAGAGCTAGCAATCAGAATTAAGTACAGTTTCCTAACTGACCCTAATTTATCCCTCTGTAGTTTTTTTGGCTTACCTATACTTTACCAACAGCATCTACAATGCATTGACACTATTGCTGCCATACCAAAATAACACTGGGCACAGTGGCTATGGGGAAACATGTCCCGAGGTGATTGGTAGCCATGAGCCAAATGGTATTACCACTGGGTTTGACTTAACCCTGAAAGTTAGCAAGTAGCACAGCATTTCTGACTGCATGCAACTCTGCTGTAAGCACTACAGACAAGACAGAGGACACCAGCAACAGTCCAGAGGTCAAGGCTGCTTGTGGATAAATTCAGGATACAAGCCAGTGGTCAGGACAGTCAGCAGATAATGTTAACTAGAATATATGCCAGAGGTCAGAGCAGGCAGCAGATAATGATAACTAGAATGCATGCCAGAGGTCAGGGCAAGCAGCAGACCATGATAACTAGAATACATGCCAGAGGTCAGAGCAGGCAGCAGACAATGATACCTAGAATACATGCCAGAGGTCAGGGCAAGCAGCAGACAATAATTAGAATACATGCCAGAGATCAGAGCAGGCAGCAGACAATGATACCTAGAATACATGCCAGAGGTCAGAGCAGGCAGCATATAATGATAATTAGAATACATGCCAGAGGTCAGAGCAGGCAGAAGACAATGATAACTAGAATAAATGCCAGAGGTCAGGGCAAGCAGCAGACCATGATAACTAGAATACAAGCCAGAGGTCAGAGCAGGCAGCAGACAATGATAACTAGTATACATGCCAGAGGTCAGAGCAGGCAGCAGACAATTATAACTAGAATAGATACCAGAGGTCAGAACAGGCAGCAGACAATGATAACTAGAATACATGCCAGAGGACAAGTCAAGTAGCAGACACATATAAACATGAACAAGCGGGAGGGCAGGCATGACATTCTGATAAACAGGAACAAGCCAGACAGCAGACATGGATAACTAGGAATTATCCAGAAGTTGAAAAGATGCAGGCTAGAGAGGGATGAATGTAGGCTTACCAGGGGCTCAACAGCTACCATTTTCTTCTAATTTTCTTCTGAGTGCCGGTCTTCAGGCCTCTACATTGGCCGGCGGGGGATGACATGCGGCTGTCATCCCAGAACTTGGAGACTAGTCCCACACTGTAAGTTGAGGTGTGCATGTTGTGGAGGAGACAGCAATTGGGTATTTTAAGGGAATTGTTTTGCAGTTTTTTTACGGCAGGACTTCAGTTCCGCTTTAAAATAAGCTAGGCAGGAGGACTAAGCTATTCTTGTAGGCTGCAGCCTTACAGGAAGGGATGGATGCTGCTCTGATTGGCTGCAGCACGACAGGGAGAGGAACGTGGCACTTCGATTTTCTGCAACAGTTTTTTGTCATTTTTCTGATAAAAAGGGCAGACTATATGTCAGTTAACTAACCCATTGAATGAGACACCCGGAATAATGTGTTGTGCATTCTGGCCCTGTGATATGCTAAAAATGTACATACAAATCTCAAAAAGGAAAGCTCCTGTTGGTTCATGGAGGTAAAGCTTTTACTAAACTCATGTATCACAGACAACAAAATAATATTTTTATTTTTGTTTTTGCTGCAGAGACCATGCTGTTCAGATCTTGTTTGCACAACCTTTTACCCAGGAGTTGTTTTTGCTTGCTTTCAGAATACAACAAATGAATAACTGTGAAAACATTATGACATCATTGTGATATTTCTGAGCAATCTTAAATTTCAATAGTTAGATGAAGGTTTATTTTTTAGAAACTAACATTTGAGTTCCCAGTATTCATTAAAGAGTGAATTATTGGTGCAAACCGCTATTTAACAGCTAGGTTTTGAAAGATAAAGCCAGGTTGGGCATTAACCAGACCACAAGCCCTATCAGACTTCCCATTTCCCCACTAAAATAATTCTAGTGCATATACCTTTAATATTTACTTTTAACTCTTTGTAGGAATGGGTACTTCTGTACTATTACCCTGGGGGGGGGGGCAGATATCTGAGGGTATCTTTATCCTTTATAAAGGTGGCTTCCTGGTTCCTACAAGTCCTTCCCACAAACCTCCACAACCCTTTAGAGCACCAGATGTGGTGATGAGACCCATATGCCTCAACATTGGAACAAGGCTTGGCTGCCCCTCCCCCCTCTTGCAAGTTACACCACTGCCCTCAAAGTTGAAAAGCATGTGACCTGTGTGGAACAGGTATGGGGGGTGCACGAGTGTTGCCCTGCCTTTAATGACCATTCAGGTTGGATATCTGGATAAGGGCTTTGTTTACAGTTGTGTCCAAAATTATTCAACCCCCAATGCTGTAAAGGGGTTTAGGGACTATAGTGTACATTTGGAATTGTATTCAGAATCAAATCCTACAAGGACGTTGTAACTACCCAAATGCAACTAAAATGACATCAATTGTTTATGTAATACAGTAGTAAATGGTTCTTATGTGGTTTCTTCATTGCCACAATTATTCAACCCCTTAAAGACTACCACTCTGAAGAACAGAGGTTCATACAGGTGCTTTCCATCAGGTATTGAAAACACCTGTGGATGTCACCGAGCAGCAATCAAGCATAATAAGCACCAATTAGGCAGCTTTAAAATGACTGTGATACTCAGCTCCTTCTAGACATTTACTGGTGTGGTTACAAACATGGTGAAGGCAAGAGAATGGTCCAGGAAGACAAGAGAAGAGGTGATTTCTCTTCACAGGAAGGGCAATGGCTATAAGAAGATTGCAAAGATGTTAAACATACCAAGAGACACCTTAGGAAGCATCATTCGCAAATTCAAGGCAAAGGGCACTGTTGAAACGCTACCTGGTCGTGGCAGAAAGAAGATGCTGACTTCGACTGCTGTGCGCTACCTGAAGCGTAGAGTGGAGAGAAGTCCCCGTGTGACTGCTGAGGAACTGAGAAAAGATTTGTCAGATGTGGGTACAGAAGTTTCAGCCCAGACAATAAGACGCACACTGCGTAATGAAGGCCTCCGTGCCAGAACTCCCAGGCGTACCCCCTTGCTGTCTCCAAAGAATAAGAAGAGTCGACTGCAGTATGCCAAAAGCCATGTGGACAAACCACAAAAGTTGTGGGATAGTGTTCTGTGGACTGATGAAACAAAATTAGAACTGTTTGGGCCCATGGATCAACGCTATGTTTGGAGGAGGAAGAACAAGGCCTATGATGAAAAGAACACCTTGCCTACTGTGAAGCATGGTGGAGGGTCAATCATGCTTTGGGGCTGTTTTGCTTCTGCAGGTACAGGGAAGCTTCAGCGTGTGCAAGGTACCATGAATTCTCTTCAGTACCAGGAGATATTGGATGGAAACGTGATGCAGTCCGTCACACACCTGAGGCTTGGGAGACGTTGGACCTTTCAACAGGACAATGATCCCAAGCATACCTCCAAGTCCACTAGAGCATGGTTGCAGAGGAAAGGCTGGAACATTTTGGAGTGGCCATCGCAGTCACCAGACTTAAATCCGATTGAGAACCTCTGGTGGGACTTAAAGAAAGCAGTTGCAGTGCGCAAGCCTAAGAATGTGACTGAACTGGAGGCCTTTGCCCATGAAGAATGGGCGAAGATACCCGTAGATCGCTGCAAGACACTTGTGTCAAGCTATGCTTCACGTTTAAAAGCTGTTATAACTGTAAAAGGATGCTGTACTAAGTACTAAGATTGAATGTCACTTGGGGGTTGAATAAAACTGATAATGCTGTGAGCACAGAAAAGACATTTGTGGTTATTTCATTATAACTGTTATGTTATATTTGTCTGACCTACAAGTGCCTCTTTAATGTAAATGTAAGCAAGATGACTGAATGATCAAAAGCAATGTCAAACTGGCCAAAACACTCAATTTCAGTGGGGGTTGAATAATTTTGGACACAACTGTATTTATTGATTTGTCTTGTTTTGCTTGGTGGCTAGGAAAAGGAGGGCAGGAAGCATGTGCCACCTCCCCCTCATGAACTAGATGAGGCCACATGTCATTTATTGTTGAGGGACAAAGGCTTCTTCCTCACATGTCCCAAGAGAATGTGGAGATTAGTGGGAGGAAACATAGAAATTTTGGGAGCCTTGTTTATAATGAGGTGCCCCCAGATATCTACTTCCTCCCAGGAAGATGACTACGGGGATACATTTGTACCCCCTATCCATTCCCACAAAGAGCTAACAGTAGATAAACACACCCACGCCATAAAAATTATTTTCCCAGCAATAAAAAACAAACAGTAATGCCCCCCCATGTAAATCTAACATCAATCAAATCATACATCAATGTAGATCCACTTTTAATCACAATGACTCACCACTGGACAATGTTTCCCGGCCACAGTGACAACCTGCTACCTGTCAATGTTGCCCTGTCGCACTACCACTACATAATGACAGACCTTTCCATTGCTATAATATAAACAAAAGCTCCTGGGATCCATTTGGTGAATGATATTACATATATTATAAAAGTATCTTCCAGATTCTTAATAGTCTCCCCCACACATACATGCACAAACTCCCACATCCTCTTCGGGCATCAGATTTGGGAAAGAAGCCCTTGTCCCTCAAACATGTGGAGAAGCCACCCCCCCCCCCCTTTGCAAGGTACTCCCCAACTGTCGAAATGCATGTGGCATTCTGTGGTGCAGAAAGAGGAGCTGCACACTTGCTGCCCTCCATTTCCTGGCCACACAAGCTGCATGCCTAGAAAACAGCCTAGTTGGTATTTTGAAAGAAAGAACTGGGGTTGAAATGCATATAATGCCAAAACCTCTTTTATATATAATGTATAATGTAATGTATAATATAGGTAGCTAGGGGGAGCTCCAGTTGAAATTGATAGTCAGAGGCTGAGTAGCAGCCTGGGTGTAATAGCCAGGTGGGTCAAATTTAGGTCAGGAGCTAAGAGGCTCTGCAGACTGGCTCTCTGAGACTTCCCCCTGCTCTGGAACTTTGGAGAATCTAGAAGATCTAGAAGCAGTGGGCAGATGTAAGGAGTGGCTAATATGTACTCTTAGAGGATCCTGGCCAATATCCAACAGGAGGCTTGGCAGGGGACCAGGACAGCCTTTAAGAGTAACTGAGCCTGGGGAGTTTGGGTGGAAGATAGTGGAGAGGAAGTGAGGCTGGAGAGCAGGAGCCTGGGAGGGGGCCCAGATAGAGAGGAGCTCACCTACAAGCAGTTGAGCTTGGAAGGAGGAAAGCGAAGGACCTCACTGACCCCCAGAGTGAGGACCACCTGTGCAGCAGGGAGGGAGATGCCAAGCTAGAAGGCCGCTTATCAGCCACCAACCCACCAGCAGCACAGGAGAAAGGAGTGAGTAAACCTGCACTCCCTGGGCCAGTAAGGGGAATGAGTCACTCGGGTGGGAAACTGAATTAGCTTTTTACCCAAGACTGTTCTCTCTGCAGTAGCAGGCACTGGATCCCCTGTCCATAGAAACACCCAGTACAGCTGGATGAGGAGAAGTTCTGGGGTCTGGGGTGGTACTATGGAAGATATGGCTAGCTCTCCGCAAGAGACTGTTTTCTGTAAAGGCTTGTATAGTTGCTAAGGAGTTTGTCCTCTGTTCACATTACCTTTGGGCATCTCAATTGGGTATCAATTTCATTAATCCCTATCACTATTAGTAACCTGCTTGAGGCATGAGGATAAAACAAAACCATCATGATCTGGGAGAGTCATATTTCTTCATTCTGTATATGGTGCTCATACTAGGACAAGCTGCCAGTGTTTCTGACAAGGTGTCAATAAACAAGACTTCCAGGTGTTCACTACTGGCCATCCTGCAGTCTGAATTTGTGCACCAAAGCCAACATTTGTGGAATTACTCCTTTTTTTTGCTTTGTGTATGTCCCAGGACACAGAGCATCTTCAAATTCATAAGGTTAGGGTTATGCTGGCATCATAAGGTGATTGGACACTTGCAAAAAAGCAAAGACAGGAAGTCCTCTCCCAGATATTAGCCCTCCCCTTTAGGCCAGGCACCATTTTTTTTTTTGCTGGTGGCATGTGGTCACCTGACAATATACTATACATTCAAAATACATAGTTATAGACATCAAATTGAATGTCACAATTCAAAGAGCAGGTAAACATCTATAGATTAGAGTAATAAGAAAATAGAAAAAACAGTGAATGCAAATCCCTCTTGCCCTTTGAGAAGTAGGGGTGAAGGTGGCTAATGCAATGGCCTATGGCAAGGTACTAGTGAGTATAGTACTGACTAGGAAACCAGTCATCTTTTAGAAAAAACAGGAGGGGGAGTGGGTGGTATTGGAAGGGGGACATCTAGCGTCATACTCCTGGAAGGGAGAGAAAGCACATATGAGGATATGGGGAGGCAGGAAGACCCTGGAGGGTATACTCATTGTCGATGAACTATGATCAATGATCTAGCAGGCCACCCCTTCAGCAGAGGATCCCAGGAGTTGAGCTTGATGTTGAAAGAGAGAAAGAAAGGAGGAATATACAAAAAAGGGGGGGGATGGGAGGTTGTGGGGGAGGGTAGGGTAGGGAAAGCGTCCACCTTGATCCCTCCTTTGTCTACGACAAAGACAAAGGACTCCGTTAGAGAAAGGGCCCAGCAAATATAAGAATCTCCTAGAATGCCTGTGACTAGATGAGTAAGACAAACTGGCATTTGTAATTATCAGTCATTTGAAAATGATGCCAGCAGTCCCAGGTGTTTGAGAATTTGGAGGGGGAATCATTTGCCACACTAATTTTTCCATTTCTGCAATTAGCAGTTTTCACCATGTGCATCGGCAGTGAATTAAAGTAGGTCTTGTGAGACAAACGTATGATGTAGAAGAAATTGTGCCAAGAGCAGTCCAGAGTATATGTGGTCACCTGAGATATTATGCTATGGACCTCCATCCAAAAGGGTTGAAGGAGCAGGCATGTCCACCAGTCATGTAAGAGTGTGCTGGGCTCTTCTACGGCTTTAATTTCTCAGTGTTGTTTTGTCATTTTGTGTTACTTTTTTTAAACTTTTTTTTATTTAAAATGGAACTTTTCCCATAACAACTTGGTAAAAAAATATTGTTCTAGAAACATACATTCCACATTAATAATTATGGTACCAAAATTAGTGTGTGCTATAAATTGCCTCCAGCATTGCTCCTGTATCTCCTTGCTGGAGGCTGCCATTTTGCTGAAGCCCAGAGTCCTGAGCAGCATTAAATCTTTGGGTTGTCAGCAGATTGGCCTCTACAAATTTGGCACAGTGCCTAAAAATAGAGAGCAACTGAGCATATGCAGAGCAGGATGAGAAAGTGTATTAATGAATTTTAAACAGTATAGGCACTTATTTTTAATCTTTTACAAAGCTATACCTGCAAATGGGGCCAGCCTAAAGTGATATAGCAAGACTTAATTTTTTACTAAAGTTCCACTTTAACTTAACATATATGGAATTATTGGTTCTCTATAATGAGATATCAGGGGTCTGAAAGCCAACATTCGGCTTGACAAGTGTACTCACCAACCTGCCTAGTGTGTGGAAATATCCAGGCTGTTGCTGATGTAGCCTTACATGGGTGTCAGCAAAAGGGTTAATTAGCATAATTCACACTGTGTTTTTTCCTGTGTTTAGGTGTATTTAGAGAAAATGGAATTGTGTGTCCTGGGACAGATTCAAGGGAAATAAGCAATGTAAACCAAAACTAGAAAAACCTGTTTCCAGGATCCTGCATAAGGACCTTATTTGACACAGTATTTATGCTAACATTTTCATACATCTAGCTTACATGGACCCTTTTGGCAGCTTCTCAGGGCCAGCATGTACAACAATGTATAACCAATGGTGTCTGCGCTCCTGATTACACACTATTGATGTTCACATGCTGGCCCTGAATATGTCATATGTCAATACTCCCTTGGCCAGTCATTCATGGATAAAGTGTGTACCTGTAGGATGTACTCCAATACAAGTGACATATAGAAAAAACTATTACTAGATGACATTTCTGATCCCTGGCTTGCGTCTGATTATAAACAAGGCGGCCAGGGGATCCCAGGTAGCATCACAAACCAAATATGGTCATGACTTCAGGGAGGGCAGGTGTACTGTAAGGATCCCCCCTTATCTTAAAGGGGGCTTCCAGATTTCAATAAGTCCTGCACATTGACCAGGCCAGGTCCCTGGCAAGACACCCTCTCATTTTGAGAGCTTATGGCCTGGTATGGTTCAGAAGGGATGTAGTGCATATCTAGATAGGATTCTGGTATGGATTTTGGTGAGACCCGGCTCATTTTATATTTTGTTTTCTTTGTATGGGATCCAGCTTAAAAATCCATATCAGACCACTGTCTAGGATAAGGATCTAGCATATATGAGGGTTTTTTATATTCAGACATGCAGCCTGGGTGGTGAGGAAAGAAGGGGGCAGCAAGCATGCCCAGTGGTGTATTTAGGTTTTGTGCTGCCCTAGGCAACACAAAAATCACCCCCCCCTCCCCTGCAGAGAGAGCCTGACATTGACCAACAACACCTCTGCCCCCCACCAGAGAGAGCCTTCCACTACCACTGCCCCGCAACACCAGCCACCATCCCCCATAGTGAGAGAAAGACACTCACCTTTACAGCTCCAGACATGCCCAGGAACGAGAGATGGGCTGTGCATATACTGTCATGAAACCCGCAGCCTCTCTTGGAACCCACCACATCCCCATGCTGTGTATGTAACTTCTTCTGTCCCTTCTTCCAAGGGGCAGTGCTGCCCCCCCCCCCAAAATATGCCGCCCTAGGCAAATGCCTTGTTTGCCTTGTGGTAAATACACCCCTGAGCATGCCCACTTGCCCACACAGATCACATGCCCTGCCGAAGCAAAAAAAAACACTTAATCCATACCAGATCCTTTAGGTCTGGAGCGGATTTTAAGGCGAACCCCACACCAAATTTTCTTTAAAAAACAGCGTAGGGTTCCTCTCCAAATCCTTACCAGACCGTTAGGTCTGGTATGGATTTTGAGGACAACCCCATGCCAAAATTTAAAAAACAAAATGTCATGGGGGTCAGCCTCCCAAAATCCATACCAGACTCTTAACCAGGCATGCAGCCCAGCAGGTCAAGAAAAGGGGGGAAAGCACGAGTGCCATCCCGAACTATAGCACGCCACATGCCTTCAACATGGAGAGGTGCTTTGATGATGAAGACCAGGGCCTTTTCCCCATAACCCTGGTTGGTTATTGTGGTGGTCTGAGGGCAAGGGGCTTATCGGAATATGGAAGCCCGCTTTAACAAGAGGGCACCCAGATGCCAGCTACCCATGTGAATTAGTATGAGATACATAGTACCCCTGCTCATTCACCAAATAAGTGGTAAAAAAGAGAAAAAACGCAAGAACAATTTTTGACATGTCCTTTATTAAATTTCTTTTTAAAATTGTCCCCTGCTGTAAATCCAGCGTCATTCAGGATGAATGCCAGCCGCTGACCTGAAAAAGTGAAAAAAAGAGGTTCCTTCCTGATGAAGGCTCCTGCCGAATGACAGCTCCTCTGCCTTCCGCCACCAAATAAACTAAGGGACAGGTCATTTGTTTATTTAGCGTTGGGAGGCAGTGGAGCTGTCATTTGGCGGGAGTCTTCATTGGGAGAAGATTTTTTTTTCTCTTTTTCGGGTTGGTAGCTGCCGTTCATTGTGACTGATGTTGAATGTACCCGGGGACAATTAAAAAAAAACATTTTTGATATAGGACTTATCAAAAACCGTTGCATTTTTACCCTTCACTTTTTGGGATCCATTTGGTGAATGAGTAGGGGGTACTATGTACACCTACTCATTCACATGGGGGGCAGGATCTGGGGGCTTAAAGAGGGCTTCCATATTCTGATAAGCCTCCTGCCCGCAAACCCCCACAACCACTGGCTAAGGTTGTGGGGAAGAGGCCCTTGTCCTCATCAACATGGGGACAAGGTGTTTTGGGAAGGGGGGGAGCCCCCCTGCTCCAAAGCACCCCCATATGTTGAAGGCATGTGGCCTGGTATAATTCAAGAGGGGGGCACTAGCTCGTCCCCCCCCCCTTTCCTGACCTGCTGGACTGCATTCTCGGCTAAGGGTCTGGTATGGATTATGTGGGGGACCCCACAAGATTTAAAAAAAATTTTTTGGCATGCCTTCCCCTTAAAACCCTACCAGACCCGAAGTTCCTGCTATGGATTGGAGGGGGGGCAGCTGATGACTCATCAGTTGTTAAGGACACGGCGGCTGCCTGCTCCTTACCAATCATGTTGTTTACTGGCTGTCAAGGATGCACGGCTGGGGGCCCCTTGACTATCGCATGACGGAATTCACTACTTATTTACCGGATACATTTATTTATTTCCTTTTGAGAATTGACTTCAACTAAACTGTTTAATGCGGTATTAACTGAGCATTTTTGCTTTATGCTGTAAATATTTAACAAAGCAATAGTGAATTGCCATTTTCAGGATCGCATGCAGTATTTGGGAAAACACCTAAATACCACATGCAATCTGCTTTTGTGAATTGAGGCCATTATCACCAAATGTCTTCTGGTTGGAGCAGCCAGGTATTCTGGTGGTTGAGCAAGCTGGCCAAATCTGGTCATGCCGTTCATCTGAAAGTTATTCCTACTTCTCCTGAATAAAATAAACCAAATGCAGGAGGCTAGTGTGAATGTGGCTTTAGCCATCATGAACCCCACCCCCAAACTCCCCTAAAAACTCATGGTAATTCTGTAATTTGCAAGACTGATCATTCTCCAACAATGCAATTTTTTGGCTTTGGTTCATAGAAAAACAGAGAAAAGGGAATTTTGATTGGCTCATGCATTCTCTGCTGTTTTCTTTTATTCTTAGATAGAAAGGCTATAATATGTAGAGTTGATTGTTACTAAAAATACATTTAATTGTTTGTTTTGTTGTAGGACAGAGTCATAAATTGTGAAATCAGAATCTCACATCCACCCACACAACTGCTGAAGAGGAGAAAAATGTCCTCTAGAATACTGACAGTTGTGGAAAAGTGGTAAAGTGACAAATGGAAAAATAAACATGGGTGTAGAAATGTGTTTTAATTAAAGCTGTCCCTACTCATTCACATGAAATGTAAATAGTTAATAAACACACACAATTTGACAAATAATTTATTGGGACATAAAATATCCCAGTATGTGAATCCATTATCAGTCATGTTGTTCAACAATGCAAATCCTTGTCAATCACAATAAACAATGTTATCCCAATGTCAATTTGCTGCTAATAACAGTTCCCAGCCCCTCTTGGGGAATATAAACAATAGGACAGGGTATAGTGGATTATGTCATGGGCCTAATATAGACATCATCAGATTTGGTCAGTGACGCCATGAGAATCCCCGTGACATCAATAAACAATAATATTTGGTCAGCAATGTCATCAGGGAGACCCCATCCTTTTATTTACATTCAATAAACAATAATATTTGGTCAGCAATGTCATCAGGGAGACCCCATCCTTTTATTTACATTCCATGGCGGAGACCAGGAGCTGTCATTTGTGGCAAGTAGGGACCAGGAGCATATCATGTCAGTGGGGTTTTTCTTTCCTCATGATTGGAGTGGATCTGCATTGCTGGGCAACGTGATTGACAATGGATTTACATCATGAGAATTTTTTGTGTGTGTGTGTTTTTTTTTTTTTTATAAATAACTCCCTCAATACTGGACACTTTCTCCCCCTTCCTGCTCAGGCTGATTTTCAGCTTTAAGCGCTGTCAACACTTTTTTCACACAAATAGAGCTTTCCTTTGGTGATATTTTATTACCACTGGGTTTTTTATTTTTTGCTACATAAATGAAAAAATACCAAAATCTTTGAAAATATGCGTTTTTCTTAGTTTCTGTTATAAAATTTTGAAAATGAGTCATTATTCTTCATACATTTTGACCAAAATTTATACTGCTACATTTCTTTGGTAAAAATAACTCAAATGAGTGAAAATTATAGAGTCTACAAGATATGCTACATATTGAAAATTGATCAAACTTGATCTATTGACTTTCTATCTCATTTCTTGAGGCCCTAACATGCAGGACAGTAGAAATACCCCCCAAATGATCCCTTTTTGGAAAGTAGACAGTCTAAGGTATTTAGTAAGAGGCATGGTGAGTTTTTGCAAAGTTGCAATTTTCTGTCATAGTTTTTTGGAAAATGAAGAAATTTAATAAAATGTGTTTTTTTTTCACAAAAATGTCACCTTAATGAGTCATTTCTCTCACACGGCATAGACATACTTGCAATTACACCCCAAAACACATTCTGCTACTCCTGAGTATGGAAATACTACATGTGTGAGACTTTTACACATCTTGGCCACACAGAGAGGCCCAACAGCCAAAGAACACCTTCAGGTGTTCTAGGGACACAAGTTACACATCTAATTTCCTGACTGCCTATCACATTTTTTAAGGCCCTGGAGCACCAGGACAATGGAAACACCCAAAAAATGACAACATTTTGGAAAGCAAACACCCACCTGTGGTTTTAGTAGCACAGATGTCAGCAGAGGATGAGTGGGACTGGTGTCTCTTATGGTCAGTACAAAGGATTGGTCAAAGCAGCAAGCAGGAACATGATCCATAAACAGGCCAGGGTCAGTACAGGCAACAGGCTGACATGCAGGAATCAGACAGGAACATGGTCCATAAACAGTCTAGAGTCCAGACAATAGGCAGAGTCATGGTCAGTTCAAGTGGCAGACAGAGGAATGGTTGATCAGGTTTAGGGACTCAGTCAGATAAGACCTGGACATAGGGGTAGAGGCTTCTTCCCACCCATATCTCTTTGAAGCCTCTGGTCTCCAGACTCTAATACAAAACCTGGAGAAAACCAAAAACTTAGTTTTATCCACTCAGAAAAACTACTCTAGAGCCCCTAACATCTGTAAGACCCCCTGCCATCTTGGATTCCCCTAATACACTGGCATGGCACTGGGAGGGGTTGGGCATGACCCAGCTGTATTTTTCCATGTTGGAACCAATGACAGATTTCATGGAAGGTGGAAGCTTCTTAAGAGTCAGTTTAAAGTACTAGTCTGCAAGTTGAATGGAAGGACCTCCAAGATGATATTCTCTAAAATATTGCCTGCGTTCTCTTTTTCTCTTCTCTCTTTTCTTTCCTTCCTCCTTCTTTCTTTCTTCTCTTTTTTTCCCCGTTATATTCTTTATTCGCTTCTGTTTAATTTTTTTGGTCTCCTTATTTTTGTCAGATGGCTATCTGAAACTGCCCATGTTTACTGACCGATGGAATATGTGCTACCCTACTGGGGCTATATTCTCTTGTTTACAACATCATTGGGTGATGTATTCTTATGTGCCTATATATTCCATAAATCTGTTTGTTCGTCACAACTCACCATGTAGGTGGGCTATGTTTCCTATTTTTCTGTATACTATTTCTACAGTTTTTCAATAAAAATATTGAAATATAAAATATTGCCTGCGCCATGCACAACACAGGAAAGACAGGGGGAGCTTATAGAACTGAATGCATGGCTAAAGACCTGGTGTGAGAGGGAAGGGTTTGGGTTTCTAGAGCACTGGGCTGACTTTTCATTTGGGTACAACTTATATGCTAAAGATGGTTTGCACCTACAGTCAGGTCCATAAATATTGGGACATCGACACAATTCTAAAATTTTTGGCTCTTTACACCACCACAATGGATTTGAAATGAAACAAACAAGATTTGCTTTAACTGCAGACTGTCAGCTTTAATTTGAGGGTATTTACATTCAAATCAGGTGAACGATGTAGGAATTACAACAGTTTGCATATGTGCCTCCCACTTGTTAAGGGACCAAAAGTAATGGGACAATTGGCTTCTCAATATTGTTAAATGGCCAGGTGTGTGTTATTCCCTCATTATCCCAATTATGATGAGCAGATAAAAGGTCCACAGTTCATTTCAAGTGTGCTATTTGCATTTGGAATCTGTTGCTGTCAACTCTCAAGATGAGATCCAAAGAGCTGTCACTATCAGTGCATCAAGCCATCATTAGGCTGAAAAAAACAAAACAAACCCATCAGAGAGATAGCAAAAACATTAGGTGTGGCCAAAACAACTGTTTGGAACATTCTTAAAAAAGAAGGAACGCACCGGTGAGCTCAGCAACACCAAAAGACCCGGAAGACCACGGAAAACAACTGTGGTGGATTACCGAAGAATTCTTTCCCTGGTGAAGAAAACACCCTTCACAACAGTTGGCCAGATCAAGAACACTCTCCAGGAGGTAGATGTATGTGTGTCAAAGTCAACAATCAAGAGAAGACTTCACCAGAGTGAATACAGAGGGTTCACCACAAGGTGTAAACCATTGGTGAGCCTCAAAAACAGGAAGGCCAGATTAGAATTTGCCAAACGACATCTAAAAAAGCTTCACAGTTCTGGAACAACATCCTATGGAGAGATGAGACCAAGACCAACTTGTACCAGAGTGATGGGAAGAGAAGAGTATGGAGAAGGAAAGGAACTGCTCATGATCCTAAGCATACCACCTCATCAGTGAAGCATGGTGGTGGTAGTGTCATGGCATGGGCATGTATGACTGCCAATGGAACTGGTTCTCTTGTATTTATTGATGATGTGACTGCTGACAAAAGCAGCAGGATAAATTCTGAAGTGTTTCGGGCAATATTATCTGCTCATATTCAGCCAAATGCTTCAGAACTCATTGGACGCCGCTTCACAGTGCAGATGGACAATGACCCAAAGCATACTGCAAAAGCAACCAAAGAGATTTTTAAGGGAAAGAAGTGGAATGTTATGCAATGGCCAAGTCAATCACCTGACCTGAATCCGATTGAGCATGCATTTCACTTGCTGAAGACAAAACTGAAGGGAAAATGCCCCAA
This sequence comes from Staurois parvus, assembly GCF_062004578.1. Taxonomy (NCBI): domain Eukaryota; kingdom Metazoa; phylum Chordata; class Amphibia; order Anura; family Ranidae; genus Staurois; species Staurois parvus. The sequence goes on along the minus strand of NW_028318186.1, from coordinate 7,671,517 downwards.
GAACAAGCAGGAACTGAAGACAGTTGCAGTAGAGGCCTGGCAGAGCATCACCAGGGATGAAACCCAGCGTCTGGTGATGTCTATGTGTTCCAGACTTCAGGCTGTAATTGACTGCAAAGGATTTGCAACCAAGTATTAAAAAGTGAAAGTTTGATTTATGATTATTATTCTGTCCCATTACTTTTGGTCCCTTAACAAGTGGGAGGCACATATGCAAACTGTTGTAATTCCTACACCGTTCACCTGATTTGGATGTAAATGCCCTCAAATTAAAGCCGACAGTTTGCAGTCAAAGCACATCTTGTTCGTTTCATTTCAAATCCATTGTGGTGGTGTATAGAGCCAAAAATGTTAGAATTGTGTCGATGTCCCAATATTTATGGACCTGACTGTAAATGGAAGGGGGTCTGCTGTGCTGGGGAGAGGTTTATGGGATGGCTAGAGGAGTATTTAACCTCCCTGGCGGTATGATTATTTCAGATTTTTGGTGCTGAAAGCGGTACCATTATTTTGCATGGAAATATGTAGTTTTTTTTATTGTAGGCTGTAATATTTAGGAATAACTCACTGAAATCTGTACGAACAAGAGTCTATTAAACATCCCGGGTATGATAAAATTTGAAACACAAAATCATAAATTATAATTTAATAAATAATCATAAAAAACAATAATATAATAATAATACATTTAATTCAATAATATAATCAAACCAAAAACACTGAAATGTGAAATATAGCACCAAGTTCGCACATCACTGAGCAAAGTCGCAAAATCGTTTTCAGTGTCTGATGACGAATTTCCCCACAAATCATTATCACTCAATTCTGCAAGTGGTTCTGATTTACTATCGCTGTTCTCTAGCTGATCTAAACTGCTTTTGACCTAAAGGGACACTTTTTGGATGCCATGGACGTTTCTCAGTTTCCAGGCAGAAAGAACAGACAAAATGCAGGCAGGGCGCCGGACAAAGCACTAGGGACAAAATGTATGTGAAATTGGTTGAGACAGCAATGTTTTACTATGTAAAATGTAAAAAAAAAAAAATGACATTTTAAAATTTTTAAATTTCCCGCCGCCGCCGGCGCCCGTACGTCCCGACGTCACAGGGACAGGACACAGAAGCCAGATGCCGGCATCGGCCGGAGGAGATGGCCGGGGACGCTGCAGGGGACACATCGCGGGAGCGCGGGGTAAGGTAAGTGAAGAACACATGCCGGAGCAGTGCCGCATGGTATTCCCGAGTGTAGCTCGGGGTTACCGCTCTTGGTACTGAAATGTTACCCCGAGCTACACTCGGGAATACCGCCAAGGAGGTTAAACTAGGATTGAGGGGGGAAGTATAATTAGATTATAGTGGGGCAGACGGATCAGATGGGGTCAATCCCTATTGATGGGTGGAATGGGGAAAGATAGGGGGAAGGCTATGGTAGATAATAAGAAGGTTCCCATGTTACAAACAACCATTGGAAATGGTACTATTTGTACTAAAATTAAAAAATCTGCTAAATACACATGCAAAATGTGACAACATATTAAAGTGTTTGTTCACCAATGCCAGAAGTCTGCCATGCAAAATAGGTGAGTTGTAAGCTTTGGTGCATGAAGATAATTATAATTTAATTGGTATTGCTGAATCTTGGCTTCATTCCTCACATGACTGGACTATTAATATTCCTGGCTATGTTCTCTTTCAGAGAGATGGTAAAAATGAAAAGTGGTGCTGTCTATCTCTGTGTGAGAAGTGATCTCACAGCGAGTGCGAAAGAGGACCTAGTTGATAGAAAAAGTGTGATGATGGTGAAGCATTATGGGTGGAACTGCATATGGGTATGTGTACTACAAAGGTAATAATCTGAGTTTCTTATAGGTCACCCAGTGTTAATAAGGAGGTAGAGACTCAGCTCTTGCACAGGTAGAAAGAGCTGCAAGGGCTGGGACAGTGATAATAATGAGGGATTTTAACTACCTGGAAATTGACTGGAGTAATGGAACTGCAGTTACAGTGAAAGGGCAAAAATTCATAAAACTATTAGAGGGCTCTCTTGTATTAAGAGAGGTATAGACTCCAGAGAGAGAGATATCATTTATTATAATGTACAGCGCTGGGCAAACCTTTTAGCGCTATATAAATACTGTATAATAATAATAATTTACCCCGGTACAAATCATTAGTAAGACCTCATCTGGAATATGCAGTTCAGTTTTGGGCACCAATTAACAAAAAGGTTATCAGGGAACTGGAGAAAGTGCAGAAAAGGGCAACCAAACTAATAAAAGGCACGGAGGAGCTCAGCTATGAGGAAAGATTAGAGGAACTGAATTTATTCTCTCTTGAGAAGAGGAGATTAAGGGGGGAATATGATGAGCTGTGAAAATGTGGAGTAGACTCCCTCGAGAGCTGGTTATGGCCAGCTCAGTAGATTGCCCTGGAAGGTTTTCCGCCTTCCTGGCCAGGCCATTTTTTGCTATTCTGCACTGCGTTATTTCAATGGGTAATTGTTTGGTCATGCAACGCTGTACCCAAATTAAATTTATGTTCATTTGTTTTACACAAATACAGCTTTCTTTTGGTGGGATTTGACCATCACTGGGTTTCTTATTTTTTGTGATATATATGAAAAAAGACTGACAATTTTGAAAAAAAAACAATATTTTTGACTTTCTGTTATAAAAAATATTAAATAAACTCAAATTTATTTATAAACTTAAATTTATAAAATGTTTTCTGCATTCTACATGTCCTTGGTAAAAAAAAAAAATCCCAGTACGTGTATATTTATTGGTTTGTGTGGAAGTTATAGTGTCTACAAACTGTGATATACTGTATATATTTTGGAATTTACGCAGCTTTTGTTTTCTGACTGCACATCACATTTCTTGAGGTGCTAAAATGCCAGGGCAGTACAAAAAACCCCCAGATGACCCCTTTTTTGAAAGTAGACATCCCAAGGAATTTGCTAAGAGGCATGTTGAGTCCATGGAAGATTTTATTTTTTTGCCACAAATTTTTAGAAAATGACAATTTTTGTTTTTTTTTTACACAAAGTTGTCAATTAAATTATATATAGCTTACACATGCCATAGGTAGGTGTGGAATAACACTCAAAAGCACATTCTGCTACTTCTTCCGAATATGGGGATACCTCAAGCGAGAGACTTTTTGGCAGCCTAGCCACATACAGGCCCCCAAAATCCTATGACCACCTTTAGGCTTTCAAAAGGCATATTTTCTTATGTCACCTATCAGAGTTTCTGAGGCCCTGAAATGCCAGGATAGTACAAACACGCCCCCAAATGACCCCCTTTTGGAAAGTAGACACCCCAAGGAATTTGATAAGATGCATGGTGAGTATTTTGCAGATATTATTTTTGTCACTGGGTTTTGAAAATGAAAAAAAGAAAAGAAAAAAAAAATACAGTTCCATTTCTTTCTTCATTTTCCAAACACTTGTGGCAACAAATGAGATCTGGAAAATACTCACCATGCCTCATAGAAAATACATTGGAGTGTCTACTTTTCAAAAAGGGGTCATTTGGAGTGGCATTTCAGGGCCAACATTAGAAGCTTAAGCCACACATCACCCACTCTTCTAACCACTTGAAGACTAGGGGGTTTATTTACTAAACCTGGAGTGCAAAGTCAGGTGAAACCAATCAGCTTCCAGGTTTTATTGCCAAAGTTTAATTGAACATGCTGAGGTTAGAAGCTGATTGGCTACCATGCACAGCTGCACCAGATTCTGAGTGAACCAGCTTTAATAAATCTCCCAAGTCTTTTCTGAACATTATATATATATATACATATATATATATATTTTTTTTTTTTATTTTTTTTTTTAAAGCAGAGGCCCTATAGAGCAAAACAGTGGGTGTTGAAATTTTTTTTGTCACAGAGTATTTACGCAGTCATTTGCCAAACGCAAATTTTTTGGAAAAAAAAACCCACTTTTTTTTATTTGATTGCACAAAAACACAATATATTGCCCAATTGTTTGCTAAAATATAAAAGATAATGTTACGCTGAGTTAATAGACACCAAACATGACATGCTTTAAAATTGCACATGCTCGCACAACAATATATAATAATATCCATAGGCGACGCTTTAAAAACCTTTAAAGGTTACCACTTTAGATATACACAGGAGGTCTAGTGATAGAATTACTGCCCTCAATCTGTCATTCGTGGAGATACCTCACATGCATGTTGCAATCCCTGTTTACAAACTGATGGGAGACCGACACTTTTTTGTTTATTATTTATTTATTTATTTTTATTTTTACACTGTTCCTTTAATTTTTTTAAATCACTTTTATTGTTACTAAAGGGAATGTAAATATCCTCTGTGATAGCAATAGACTGTGACAGGTACTCTTTTTTGAGAAATCTCAGGTCTAATAGACTCTAGGTCTCTCCTCTGCTCCTAAACCATCTGATCTCACCAAGATCGGTGTAATCAGAAGCTTTCCCAATTTTAAAATGGCGCTGTATATATATGGCGAAACCAAAATTATGAAGTGCTCATTGCTCACAGTTTCTTAGACCATTCCTGTAGCTGCAGGCATCATCCCAGGATAACCACTCAAAGTCCAGTGACGTCCCAGTACATTGCTGGTCCATGTTGGGCATATATGTAACAGCAGAGAACATGGGCATAGAATAAATGGAATCTATGGACCAATATGACCGCAATTCATTCTTTTTTGTAATGCCCATGTTTAGGGTTAAACACAAAAAAGTTTTAAATTCAGAAACCAAGATAGGTTTCCATGCGAATTGTCAGGCAAAAGCTGAATTTGGGTGTGCGGCGATGTATTGTTGTGCATATAAATTGATTTGGCCCACAATCAATTGATACAAATATTCTGTGAAAAACAGTGAAGGGGCTAAACTCTAGTGCTGGCAGCGAACGGGGCTGATCCTGTGGTTTTAGGGACACTATACTAGGGAGGCACTAATATAAAGTGGATATATAAAGTCAACACACCCCTGTTATAATGTCAGGTTTCTATGATGTAAAAAATTAGACAAAGATAAATAATTTCAGAACTTTTTCCACCTTTCATGTAACCTATAAACTGAACAACAAACTGAAATCTTTTAGGTGGAGGGAAGTAAAAATAAAATAATATGGTTGCATAAGTGTACACACCTTTAACCTAATACTTTGTTGAAGCACCTTTTGATTTTATTCCAGCACTCAGTCGTTTTGGGTATGAGTCTATCAGCATGGCACATCTTGACTTAGCAATATTTGCCCACTCTTCCTTGCAAAATCACTCCAAATCTGTCAGATTGCAAGGGCATCTCCTGTGTACAGGCCTCTTCAGATCACCCCACAGATTTTTGATCAGATTCAAGTCTGGGCTCTGGCTGAGCCATTCCAAAACTTTAATCTTCTTCTGGTGAAGCCATTCCTTTGTTGATTTGGATGTATGCTTTGGGTCTTTGACATGCTGAAAGATGAAGTTCCTCTTCACGTTCAGCTTTCTAGAAGAAGCCTGAAGGTTTTGTGCCGATATTGACTGGTATTTGGAACGGTTTATAATTCCCTCTACCTTTACTAAGGCCCCAGTTCCAGCTGAAGAAAAACAGACCCAAGCATGAAGCATGCCACCACCATGCTTCACTGTTGGTATGGTGTTCTTTTGGTGATGTGTAGTGTTGTTTTTGGGCCAAAAATATCTTTTGGAATTATGGCCAAAAAGTTCAACCTTGGTTTCATCAGACCATAACACATTTTTCCACATGCTTTTGGGAGACTTCAGAAGTGTTTTTGCAAAATTTAGCCAGGTTTGGATGTTTTTCTTTGTAAGAAAAGGCTTCCGTTTTGCTACTCTACCCCACAGCCCAGACAAATAAAGAATACAGGAGATTGTTGTCACATGTCCCACACAGCCAGTACTTGCCAGATATTCCTGCAGCTCCTTTAATGTTGCTGTAGGCCTCTTCGCAGCCTCCCAGACCAGTTTTCTTCTCATCTTTTCATCAATTTTGGAGGGGCATCCAGTTCTTGGTAATGTCACTGTTGTGCCATATTTTCTCCACTTGGCGATGACTGTCTTCACTGCGTTCCATGGTATATCTAATACCTTGGAAATTCTTTTGTACCTTTCTCCTAATACCTTTTAACAATGAGATCCCCCTGATGCTTTGGAAGCGCTCTGCAGACCATGGCTTTTGCTGTAGGATGTGACTAAGAAAATGTCAAGAAAGACCCTAGAACTGAACTTTATTTGGGGTTAATCAGAAGCACTTTAAATGATGGCAGGTGCGTACTGACTCCTATTTAACATGATTTTGAATGTGATTGCTTAATTCTGAACACAGCTACATCCCCAGTTATAAGAGGGTGTGTAAACTTATGCAACCACATTATTTTAGTTTTTTATGTACCCCCCCCCCTAAAAGATTTAAGTTAATTTTTCAATTAACTTGTACAGTGTATAGGTCACATTAAAGGTGGAAAAAGTTCTGAAATAATTTATTGTTGTTTCATTTTTTACATCACAGATACCTGACATTTTAACAGGGGTGTGTAGACTTTTTATATCCACTGTAGTTCTGTTCGTGATCAATATAATGATCAGTACAAACACTATATAAGTAATGGCAGTAATCAGCTACCTATAGCATGAGTGCGATAGTGTGTAATGTGAGAGCAATCTAACGTTAGCTGACCCTGGCTGGGAGGGGCACTAACTGACCCTGATGCTATCTGATGTTGCTAGTAGCAGTAATACAGTGATCAGTGAGCAAAGGGTTAATAAGGGCGATCAAAGTGTTAAATGTGCTCATCTAATCTAACGCGTGTGTGTAAAATGTAGTACTTTTACTTATAGTGTGGCATTCTCACTTCTCTCCTGGGACCGACAGGAGGAGCAGCGAGGGGCTGTGCACACATGTGTGCTTACACCTGGAAACAGAAAGCGGCATAAGGGTACACCGCTTTGACCAGAGCCACCGCTTGCCCACACATCGGGGGTGGGTGTCGGGCAAGTATTAAAAATAAAACATTTTCTCAATACTTTTTTACATTTTTTAATATTTAAAAGAAAAACCTTTCATCAGAGTGGTGCAATTTTACCATAGTAACATTGTACTACTCTGGGGGGTGATCAGGGATTTTTTTTTTTCAAAGCATGTCTCTTCTGCATAAAAATTCCTACCTGCCTGCTTGTTTTTATTTTTCTAGCCTAACGTTCTACTTTAATTTTGTATTCCCTTTTGATTCCAATGCATTTCACCAAGATGCTCAGGTATAAAGTACCGAAAGAGACACTGTCATGTTGACCATGCAAGGCAAAGAGAATACCTGTCACTCTCAGGTATGAGAGTGTAGGTAGGTAGGTGTATGTAGGTAGCACATGACCTACTTCATTGTGACAGTGCCCAGGCCCAGCAGCCAATCTCTAGGCTCAAGCACTGCTACATGACTGTGGGAGGGACATTACTGCTCCCCCAGGTCTCTAATGCAGAAGATTTCCGTGTAGGCTGAGTAGAAACAAGGAGTCTTGAGTATTAACTGGGTCAGTTGATGGCCTTTGCAGATAATCTGTCACTTTGTCCTGAGGCCTCCAAGCAGAAGTGAAACACTTCTAATTGCTCCAGAATGTGCCTTGTCTATAGGTATGTAGCACCCTCCAAGTTAGTTAGGGGGAGCTAGAGTCCTGATTTTTAGAAAGGAGGACTGCAAGGCTGAAAGGAGAGCCTGGATATAATAGTCAAGAGGTCAAATTCTGGTCAGGGCTGAGAGGCTCTGTAGGTCAGCCCCTCTGGAATTTCCCCCTTGCTCTAGAGCTTTGGAGGAAGATCTAGAGGCACTGGGTAGATCTGAGGAGTGGCTGGCAGATCCCAACAGGAGGCTTAGCAAGAGGCCAGTATAACCCTTAAAAGTAAGAGAGCTTGCTCAGCAGCAGGAGAGTTAGAGGTGAGAGGTGGAAGAGAGAAAAGGATGTGAGGCTGGATGCAGGAGCCTGTGAGGGGGCCCAGATGGAGAGGGACTCACCTGCAGGTGGAAGACCTTGGAAGGTGGAAAACTTGGGCTCCATTGGTTCCCTGAGAGAGGAACACCTGTGTGACGTTGACGGTGCAGCCCAGCTAGAAGGCCTGGTAGCATCCACCGACCCACAAACAGCACAGGAGAGGCACAAAGTGAGGACACCTACACCCCCTGGGCCAGTGCTGAGAAGGGAGCACTCTAGTGGGGAACTAGATTTGCTATCTTACCCGGGACTGTTTCACACTGCAGTGGCATGCACTTGATCCCCTGCCCAGGGATTCACCCAATACAGCTGGATAAGGAGAGGAGTCATCTGGTACTACATGAGTTGCTGGCTAGCTCTCCAGAAGAGAAACTTTGCTGTAGAGACTTGTACACAGTTGCTACGGAGTTTGTCCTCAGTTGCCATTTCCCTTGGGCATCCCATACATCCCCTTACCCCATCCAAGTTTTAATACCCCTAATAAAACTTCAAAACAAGCTCAAGGACTGGTTTATGTCTCTTAATGCAAGTCTGAATGAGGAAAAGAATGATGCCTGGCTGTGCTGGACTATAGGGGGACTCAAATATCTTGCAACTCCTAAGGGGGTAGTGCTACAGGTATAGACAGCAAGATCGATTGGAATATTAAACCTGACCCAAGACTTGATCTTCTAACTAGGACCTCACACAAACTTTTCCAACCCCTCTCGGCTTAGCAATGACTGTGCAGAGAGCAATGCAACCAAGCTTTTGTGTGTATTGAGACCTTAAGCCCAGTGTTAGGTCAGACTAAGCCCTCCTTTTGACCTATGTAGGTATAGCTCCCTCTAGTTTTAGCTAGATAGGGTTTGTTTTTTTGCTGTGAATCAGAGGCTTTGTAGAAGCGTGAGATGAGTCAGCCTGGGAGTGAGGTAGTGAGGTTCCATTAGAACAGGATGGGAGGCTCAACAGGCCAGGGCTTCTGGAGCCCTCCCACTTTTCTAGAAACTGGAGGAACTTTCTAGAACAGGGGCGAAGGAGGAAAGGAAGCCTGGATTTGCATGTTTAAGGGAACTTGGCCAATCCCCAGGCTGGAGGCCGGGAATGGTGGCTAAAAGCAACCCTGTGCAGCATAGGTAGTTTGGGTTCGGGTGGAAGATGGACTGAGAGAATGTACTGGAGTGTGGAGCCTGGGAGTGGGCCCCAGGGAGGGCAGCCTACCTACAGGCTGGTGCTGGATGGATGGATCTCCACTGTGCCACAAGTCTCCTAGGGAGGACATCCTGTCAGCAGGGAAGGAACCAGCCCAGCGTAAAGTCTGAAAGCAGCTACAATCCAACAAGCCAACAGGACAGGACAGTGTGAGTACTTCTACACCCCCTGGGCCAGAGAAAGGAAGAGTGCAGTCAGGTACCCAAATACTCAACTAGTTCTTATATGGGACTACTTAATTGCAGATCTTGGAATCCCTTGCCCAGGGATACCCTTAGGATAGCTGGGTGAAGGAGAGATTTATTTTGGGTCTGAGGAGGTACACCAGAGGGGACATCAGTGCTCCTCACAAAGACAGTTGCTACTTTTTTGGTCCATATTTTTTGTACAGTGTATACTGGGAAGTTGTCCTCAAGTTTTATAGTTCTTTGGGCATCCCATATACTCCTAGACCCCATCCAAGTTGTTATCCCCTAATAAAAACAACAGAACCAAGCTCAAAGACTGTTTTACTGATTCTGTGTGTGAAGATGTGGAAAATTTATTTTGCCTGGCTGTGCAGAGCTTAAGGGGACCCATCAAATTTAGTGGCCCATATGGGGAGGATGAGTGCTACATAAGTCCTTATGCACATGAGCAGATAAAATGCTGCTTTTAGGGCTTTGTTCAAAAAAGCGGCCATTGGACAGCAAATCCAGGCAGGTGAGCTATGGATTTACTGCCAGCCAGAACACTTACATGCATACGCTCAGGGCTGTAAGCATGATGTGGCCGCAACAAAAATTCAGCAGCACGTTACACTCGGCAAGCATCACCAAAATGGCAAGTCTATGGGGCTGTGCTGCAACCACCCAATCATGTGCAATTTGGTATTGAAGCATTTACAGGATTAAATCAGGAGGTGAGGTGGTGAAATTATGCCTCTTCACTGCCTGTCAAATATTCTCAGAAGAGTGATCTGAAGGCAGATTCCTCTTCAGAGAGCACCATGTGTGTGAAAGAGTGCTGCACATTGCACATTGTGATGTTTAGGTTATGTTTTAGAGCAGCATTCATGGGCAATGCTGGAAAACCACCCTAATGAAAATCACTAATGACCTGCTAACTGCCTAAGCTAATGGCCACTACTCAGTCCTCCTACTCCTCGACCTCTCTGCAGCCTTCAACACAGTTGACCACCCCCTCCTCCTTAATAAACTACACTCCCTTGGCATCAGAGACTCTGCTCTCTCCTGGCTTTCCTCCTATCTATCCCAACGCTCCTTCAGCATTACCTATAACGCTACCACCTCCCCCTCTCTCCCCCTCTCTGTCGGGGTCCCCCAAGGCTCTGTCCTCGGGCTCCTTCTTTTCTCCATCTACACCTCCTCCCTCGGCAAACTGATACACTCCCACAGCTTCAACTGTCACCTCTACGCCGACGACACACAAATTTACCTCTCCACCCCTCACCTCACCCCTTCAGTCTCCGCCCTTATCACCCACCTCTTGAACGACATATCAGAATGGATGTCGCTCCATTTCCACAAATTGAACCTTTCCAAATCCGAGCTCCTAGTTTTCCCCCCAGCGCGCGCCCCCCCTCCTTCCTCTCCATCGCAACCAACAATGCCACCATCAATCCTACCCCACAAGCCAAAGTCCTAGGTGTCACCCTGGACCCAAACCTATCCTTCTAACCTCATGTCCAATTGCTGGCAACTTCATGCAGGCTCCACCTCTGCAACATCTCCAAGATACGTACGTTCCTAACCCCAGACACTACTAAACTACTCGTTCACTGCCTTATTATCTCACGCCTGGACTACTGCAACTCCCTTCTCACTGGCCTACCCCAACACAGGCTATCCCCACTTCAGTCCATCCTGAACTCAGCGGCCAGATTCATCCACCTTATCAACCGCTCCGCTTCTTCCACCCCCCTCTGCCATTCCCTCCACTGGCTTCCGATTGCCCAACGTATAAAATTAAAACTACTAACACTGACATACAAAGCCATTCATAACGCTGCCCCAAACTACCTCACCGACCTGATACCCAAATACCACCCAACCCGTACTCTTCGCTCCTCACAAGACCTCCTACTTTCTAGCTCCCTGGTCTCCTCCTCCCACGCCCAATTGCAGGACTTTGCCAGGACTTCCCCAATCCTCTGGAACTCGCTACCCCAATCCATCAGACTGTTACCTACCCTCCTCACCTTCAGGCACACCCTGAAAACCCATCTCTTCAGGGGAGCCTACCCCACCCTCACCTCAAAAGAGCAGGACCCTCGAACCCCTTGTGTATTGTATTGTTACTGTATTGTCTCATGTTCTGTCCCCCACTACAATGTACAGCGCTGAGCAAACCTTTTGGCGCTATATAAATACTGTATAATAATAATAATAACTGTGCTCAGGAGCTTGCAGAATTGACGCACCTAAATGTACGTGGATGCATGTAAATGCATATAAATCAATTCCAGTGGCCATAATAAATTTATATAAATATATATCCCTCAAATGGCTTTTGCTCACCCAACAAATGAAATTCAAGATACTTACACCAACTTATAAAGCCATCCACAACTCAGCCCCCAGCTACATTACCAACCTTGTCTCAAAATCCCAACCAAATCGTTCTCTTCATTCCTCCCAAGACCTCCTGCTCTCTAGCTCCCTCATCACCTCCTCCCATGCTTGCCTCCAGGACATCTCCAGAGCTGCTCCCATCCTCTAGAACTCCCTCCCCAATGTTACATAGTTACATAGTTAGTCTGGCTGAAAAAAGACAAAAGTCCATCTAGTTCAACCATTAAAAAAAAAAAAAAAAGTTATAATCCTAAACCCACAGTTGATCCAGAGGAAGGCAAAAATACCCAGCAAAGCATGATCTAATTTGCTCCTGCAGGGAAAAAAAATCCTTGCTGATCCCCCGAGAGGCAATCAGATATTCCTTGGATCAACTTTACCTATAAATGTTAGCATCCAGTTATATTCTGTGTATCTAGGAAAGAATCCAGGACTTTTTTAAAGCAATCCACTCAGCTGGCCAGAACCAACTCTTGAGGGAGTCTATTCCACATTTTCACAGCTCTCACTGTGAAGAAACCTTGTCCTCTGTGATGACCTCAGGGCGAATAACTCTACACCGAGTTCACTATATGAACCACTGATGTATCATACATGTTGATCATTTCCCCCCTTAATCCCCTCTTCTCAAGAGAGAATAAATTCAGTTCCTCTAATTTTTCCTGATAGCTGAGCTCCTCCATGCCTCTTAGTTTGGTTGCCCTTCTCTGTACTTTCTCCAGTTCCCCAATGTTCTTTTTGTGAATTGGTGCCCAAAACTGAACTGCATATTCCAGATGAGGTCTTACTAATGATTTGTATCGGGGTAATATGATATCTCTCTCTCTGGAGTCTATACCTCTTTTAATACAAGAGAGGATTTTGTTCTAGGAGTCTGACTATCTCCTACTCTGTCCACTTTGAGACAATCCCTAAAAACTCATCTCTTCAGAGAAATCTACCCTGCCTCCACCCAGCAACTATACATGTATTTCCTCCATCAGCCCATTCTGCATAGTTATTACCCTTTGAATCATTTGACCCTCCCTCTTAGATTGTAAGCTCTAATGTGCAGGGCCCTCAGATCCCTCCTGTATTAATTTGTATTGTAATTGTACTGTCAGCTCTTATGTTGTAAAGCACTGTGTAAGCTGTTGGCACTATATAAATCCTGTATAATAATATATAAATATATCAATATAAATTAAATTAATATACACGCAGACGCTGCTAAAAGCCATACGCTGTAAACGCACGCAATTACACACCAAAACAAGTATTATTTTATGTTGTATTTTTCCTGGCAGGAGTAAAGCTGGCCATACACGTATAGATTTTCATTTGAGAATTTTCGTTTGGTTTTCTAATCGTTAGTGGGGTCAAATCGAAATGTATGTTTTTCCACCGCGGTAACGGGAAAATTTGAAGGGGCAGGAAGGAAAACTTTTTTCGATCAAACAAATTTTCAACCAGTGTATGTGGTTATTGTTCAGACATTACATTCATTTTAAACTCGAATGTTAAAAGAAAAAGACATTTTTTGAACAACATTCGTCTATTCACCGAATGTTTAAAGAACGTTCGTATGATTTTTTTCGTACGAATATTCTTGTCCGAAAATCAACATGTGTATGGCCAGCTTAATTTAACATGCGGTGTGTAACAAGCCTAATGATGGCCACACATGCTTTGATTTTATTTTTTACTGATTGATGTGTGATTCGATCAATACAATCAAATTACCAAAGCTTTCCTTACGATTGCATTAGACTCAATTTCAAGCAAACAGAATTGATCGGCCAGGGCGGAATTTTATCGATAATTTTGCAATGACATCACTGAGATTTTTTCCCCCCCATATATTTACAGTATGTATTACAGGTACTTATATAGCGCCGTCAATTTACGCAGAGCTTTACATATATATATTGTACATTCACATCAGTCCCTAATCCTCAAGAGGTGTACAATCTAAGGTCCCTAACTTACATTCATACATACACATACTAGGGACAATTTAGACAGGATCCAATTAACCTACCAGCATGTCTTTGCAGTGTGGGAGGAAACCAGAGTACCCGGAGGAAACCCACACAGGCACAGGGAGAACATGCAAACACCAGGCAGGTGGTGCTGTGGTTGGGATTTGAACCAACGACCCTAGTACTGCCAGATGGAAGGGCTAACCATTTAGCCACTGTATATATACGATTGTATTTTGATGGGAGTGGAGGCCTGAGGTCTCTTAAATGGCTGCCCACATGAAACCTTACAACCAGGGGCAGACTGACCATTTGGGAACTCGGGCCCAAGGACCCGGGATCAGTAGGGGGCCCCATGAAATGCCCCTGGTACCTTTCACAGGCTTTTTTGGGTGTGGTTTGAGTGTGGGCGAGGACACGGGCCCCATGATCCCCTATTTCCCAGGGGCCCCATGAGTTATCAGTCCGCCCCTGCTTACAACAGACAGCAAGACTTCAAAGTAGAACTAAAGGTAAACAGTTTTTCATTTCATTTTGGATAGGGAGGGTTATAACCCGTCAGTTATTTTTATGGCCATCTGTGTTACATTGGAGAGATCTCTCTTCACTTCGTTCTTAAAACAGGAAAGGAAAAGAAATCCCTCCCCCCACAAAAAAGTGAAGGGATCAGGGGCGGACTGACAACTCATGGGGCCCCCGGGCAATAGGGGGTCATGGGGCCCCTGTATCCTTGCCCAAACTCAAAAAAGCCTATGAAAAAGGTACCAGGGCCATCTCATGGGGCCCCCTACTGACCCCGGGCCCTCGGGCAGTGCCCGAGTTTCCAAATGGTAAGTCCGCCCCTGGAAGGGATCCTTGGTTCTCGCCAGAACTAGTGTCCCCATTGGAAGATTTCCCCTCTGTTCCTGTTCTGGTGACAACCGAAAACTTCAGATCTTCTTTCACTTTCACTAATACGGGTAAACAGGCCAAATAGAGAGGGTGAATCTACCTAATCAAGATAAACAATAAAAACCTGACAGGGGCTCTAATCCATCCCCACTCTATCCAAAATGAAGTTAGTTATACGTTAAGAAATTCCTCTAACTGTAGAAGTGTTGCTGGTCTTCATGGGATATGATGTTCGGTGAACAGTATAATTAGAGCGCGGCTCGCAGTGATGTTTTTGCAGATTGGAAGTTCACAGTAAAAAAAAAAGAAAAAAAAAGATATACCTCTGGCACCCCCATGTGGTAGAAGTATGTAATATAATGTGCTCTTGGTCTAGTTTAGAATTATTTGTAAAATTTTATTTTGGATTTGAAATCTTGTTGGCGAAAGCTTTAGGCCGCATTCACACAGGAATATGCGTATTTTCTGCACAGAACACATATACTTGCTGGCAGAGCCTAGCAAGAAGGTCCTGTGTAAAATACACATCTAAAGTCCTCACATTTAGGCATGCTTAGATGAGTACAGCGTTTAGACATGTACAGTTCTTCATTCATTTAAATGAATGGCTAGACATTTTAAAGGATAAATGCACTTTTTAGAAAAAGAAATTATAAATGCACATTTTTTTTTTGCAGTTAAATTATTTTTATCTGCAGGAGCCTGTAAAGCATTGCACCTGTGATCAGTAGATTGCTGATGCCATGCAGGTCTCCTGCAGACCTGTCAGAAAATCTGCTTGATCATACATCCCATACTGACAGGAGGAATGAATGAACTACCACGGTGCTTCACAGTGTCGTGGTAGTGCATTGAGGACTACAAGCTGACAGCCACTAGGGTTTCTGGGACTTGTAGTCTCTCATTCATAGAGGACTGTGAATGAGTGACAAGGCCGTTTGGGCGGAGCCTCACACAGCCACATTTTGTTTAAAAATATGACAGCTAGAGAGGGGGGAGAAGATCTCCTGCTAGCTGTCAAAGTGAGGAGCGGGGGGAGCTGGTCTAATCATAACATGTTACATGTTACACCCTGAATATGGGTGTAACATGTAATGTGGCAGCACCCAGATATGGGGCAGAGTTCCCCTTTAAACTCTAACATTTCTATCAGCCTCTGTCAAGGTTTTCAGCTCACTCTCCCCCTCCCTTATTTCCTGTGAATAATGTGTACCAGTCTGTAGTTAGTACCCTTATCTAATAGCAGCTGCTATTCAAGGTTATATTCTGCAGAGTTTGGAAAGTCTCTTCAATGTATAGAAAGTGAAAGAGGAAAAAATATGCATTGTGACGTAATCATTGGTATATACGCTTGTAAAAAGTAGATACAACTCACTCGGCTTTCCAGGCATGAGCCTAACTGGGTCACTCTGCGCTGTTTTTAATAAATCACTTGTTTTCCTCAAGGTCCGTGTCCGGAGTTTCCTGGTTTTCCAAAATTGCTATTACAGTAACATGTTCTGAAAAAGGAACCTATCCTTTACGCATGTACTCATTTAGATGGATTTATATGTGTTTATGTGTGTACAGATGTAAAATCTGCAGATCTGTGCTGTCCTGGATGCAGAGGTGTCCTATTTTTTTCTGTGCATTGCGGCAGCGTGGTATCCTGCCACGGTCGAAATCAAGCTTATAACCCTGGATTCTCAACCAGGCAGGTTGAGGGGCTCCACAGGGTTTATGTAATGCAGAGGAAACTGGCTTTTCAGTTTCCTCATTTATTCGTAAAGTTTATTTTGGGAACTGAAGCCTGGAGATTTCTAAGTTATCTGGGAGGGATGAAACTCCAATCTGGGGTCCGTGTTTTCAGAACCCCCAGTACACTGATTGCATAGGCGTGTGCAGGCCTTTTCATAGAGGCCTAACCATGATTCTGGGCTCCACCCTGGCAGACAGGAGGTCATTGCCAGGAGTCAGGTGGGCTTCACCTAGGAGAGGTGGAAGCCAGAGTAACTGTGTGAAAAAAGACATATTTTGGAAGGAGTCCAATGCTGTGTGTTGGGACTAACCAGGGGTCTGGGAGACTCACATAAAGAGAGGTACTGCTAACCAGCAGGGCTGATAAAGAGAGCCAGGAGGCTGAATATTTTTATTTGTTGGATGGTGGATACCCCTGCGTGGGAAGCATTTTGTGGAACTTTCTTTTAAATAAAATTGGGCTAAAAGGCCTTTAAAAAGAATAAAGCGAGTGGCTGTGTGCTGGAAAATCTCTACCATTCCATGCTAGTTCCCACAGCATCTAAATGCAGCGATGGTTTTCGCAGGTTCACGCAGCTGTGTGTACTCATTGATTAATATAGCGCTGTGTTTAGGTGTGTACAAAAGAATCTGCTGTTTTTTTCTGCCCATGTGAATGAGCTCTTAAATGTACAGAAGTTTAACTGCTTCCCGTGTAACCATTGCACATAGACGGTAGATGGGAAGCTTTGCTGATACAGGCTAATGTACCAGTACGTCAACCTGCATTGGCTGCTCACAGATCGAGCACCCAGCGGGAGCCCAGCGATCGTTATATCGCATGCACACAGCAAATCACATTCCTGCTGTGTCCGGGTGATCACATGGTGTTTTACTATGTGACTGCTGTCCAATCACAGCGCTCACATTGTAAACATTGGAAAGTGAAAGTAAAGATTGCTTCTCTCTGCCTGTCAGGCTGCTTGTACACTCCAGTGCCAGCCACCCCAGTGCCCAAGTTTAGTGCCCCAGTGTCCCTGATCACTGCACCAGAATATCTATATTAAATAATGCGCCAGCCCCTGTCACCTGTCCCAATGAGCACAAAAACACCACCATACACCATATCAATGTCCTGATCACTGCCATAGCCCATACCAACACCCTGATCACCGTCATACCCCATACCAGCATCCTGATCACCACCATATCAGCATCCTGATCACTGCCATACCCCATACCAACACCCTGATCATCACCATACCATATACCAGCATCCTGATCACCACCATATCAGCATCCTGATCACCGCCATACCCAATACCAACACCCTGATCACCGCCATACCTCATACCAACACCCTGATTATCACCATACCCCATACCAGCATCCTGATCACCGCCATACCCCATACCAACAACCTGATCACCGCCATACCCCATACCAACAACCTGATCACCGCCATACCCCATACTAACACCCTGATCATCACCATACCCCATACCAGCATCCTGATCACCACCATATCAGCATCCTGATCACCGCCATACCCCATACCAACACCCTGATCTCCGCCATACTCCATACCAACACCCTGATCATCACCATACCCCATACCAGCATCCTGATCACCACCATACCCCATACCAACACCCTGATCATCACCATACCCCATAACAGCATCCTGATCACCACCATATCAGCATCCTGATCACCACCATACCCCATACCAACACCCTGATCATCACCATACCCCATACCAGCATCCTGTTCACCACCATATCAGCATCCTGATCACTGCCATACCCCATACCAACAGCCTGATCACCGCCATACCAGCGTCCTGATCACCACCATACCCCATACCAGCATCCTAATCACCCCATACGTCATACCAGTGTTCTGATCACCACCATACCCCATACCAGCATCCTGATCACTGCCATACCTCATACCAACATCCTGACTACCACCATACCTCATGCTAACGCCGTGATCGCCGCCATACCCCAAACCAGCTTCCTGATCACTGCCATACGTCATACCAGTGTCGGCATTTTAGGGTCTCAATTGATCAATTTTCAAATATACATCCCATAATTTGTAGCTTTTACACAGACTAAATAATATACACTGTTTTGGGTTATTTTTACCCCCAAAAATGTAGCATAATACATTGTGGCCTAAATTTATGAAGAAAAATTATTTAGTTGCAAAATTATTTAACAAAAACTAAGAAAAAAATGATTTTTTTTTTCCAAAATATTTGGTATTTTTTAATTTATATAGAAAAAAATAAAAAACACAGTGGTGATCAAATACCACCAAAAGAAAAATGTCACTCAAAGTGTGATAGCGCTGAAAGCTGAAAACTGGCCTGGAGTGGAAGGGGGTGAAAGTGTCCAGACTTGAAGTGGTTAAAGTGGTTGTAAGCCCTTACATATATCCAGTGAAGTGACTGGCCTCAGGTGATACACAGACATTAACCTCCCTAGCGGTATTCCCGAGTGTAGCTCGGGGTAAAGTTTCAGTACCACAAGTGGTAACCCCGAGCTACACTCAGGAATACCATGCGGCGCTGCTCCGGGATCTGTTCTTCTCTTACCTTGTCTTGTGCTCCTGCGATGTCCCTCCTGCAGTGTCCCCTGTAATGTCCTCTGGCTGATGCCGGCATCTGTCTTCTGGGTTCCATCCCCTGCGACGCCGGGACGTACGGGAACGGAGCTGGCGGGAAATTTGAAAATGACAAAAAGTTACAGTCACTAAAATCACATAGTAAAACATTACTGTATCAAAGCATTTCACATACATTTTGTCCCGAGTGCTTTGTCCTGTGCCCTGCCTGCATTTTGACTGTTCTTTCTGCCTGGAAACTGAGAAATGTCCATGGCATCCAAAAAGCGTCCCTTTAGGTCAAAAGCGGTTTTAGACCGGCTAGAGAACAGCGATAGTAAATCAGAACCACTTGCAGATTTGAGTGATAATGATTTGTGGGGAAATTCGTCATCAGACTCTGAAAACGATATTGCGACTTTGCTCAGTGATGTGTGAACTTGGCGCTATATTTCAAATTTCAGTGTTTTTGGTTTGATTATATTATTGAATTAAATTAATTATTATATTATTTTTGTGATTATGTATTAAATTATAATTTATGATTTCGTGTTTCAAATTTTAACATACCCGGGATGTTTACTAGACTCTTGTTCGGACAGATTTCAGTGAGTTATTCCTAAAAATTACAGGCCTACAATAAAAAAATCGACATATTTCCATGCAAAAAAATTTACTGCTTTTAGCACAGAAATACTGACATAATCAGACCGTTAGGGAGGCAAACTGAAGCCAAACTCCAGCTCACACTTTATAATCAGTTACTGAAAACAGTTTTCTTCCTTTCGGGATACCTGTTTTACATAAATAAATAAAAGCTGATTGTTGTAAGTACCCCTGTCAGTGGTAAATGGTTTGTCTCATGCCTGTAACTGATATAATCTGCAAGAGAGCTTGTTCTTTTGAACAACAACAGACTTACTGGCCAGATCACCAGGAAAGAAAGAAAGAAAGAAAGAAAGAGAAAAAAAGAAAGAAAGAAAGAGAAAGAAAAAGAAAACTACTGGAGACATCACATCTAAGAATTGGTAAGCTGCGATATAATAAATGTTTGCTTGGGGGTTTAATACAGCTGTAAGTTATTATGAAATAATCCTACGCATACTGACGCTGCTACATTTGATCAATGACTTCTGACTTTAAAAGGGGTTAACCTCTCTAACACCTAAAGTGAACCTGTTCCTTACCCATGTAGAGTTTTGAGCTGCTTTTTGCTCAAGTATCATTTTTTATTGTTTTATATTAAACTAAGATGGAATTCCCCTTTAACGGGGAATCCCCCAGCAAATGCGTGAGCCTATTGTCTGCTAATCCCCCCTCCTTAAACCTGGGTAATGTAATCTTCTCCGTTCCTCCCTCGTTGCCTCTTTTGGACCTTTGACACAAATTGCTGTGCACAGAAAATCACTTAAGCCCTTTAGTTATGAAATTTTCTTTTGGCCGCCGCAGATGAGTATCATTAGCACAGGAAAATTTCAATCAGCGGACTGATAGAAAACAGAAGCCGTGTCGACTTGATTGTAACACAGATCCTTTGACAAAGAGTATTTTGTGCTTACGCTATAGAAACCGGAGACCTCATTTGGTCCTGAAACGTTGCTGAAGTCATTGTTTAATTGTCTTCATTGTGTCGGTAATTGTGCGTTAAGATCGGGTTGCGTTGTAGACTCCGGACAGCAGCGACATTCTGTTCAAACGCTTAGGTCAAGCTGATCGCTCTGTCAGATTTGTTGTAACAGATATAGAGGTCTATTGCCAGCTTACACCATATACAATACAGAAGTGTTTAAAGCAGAACTCCAGACATTTAACCCCCCTCCCCCCACTGATATTTTTTTATTAACCACTGGACTTCCGGAAGGTTTTACCCTCTTCCTGACCAGGGCATTTTTTGCAATTCAATTAGTTTAGCTAGCAATTGCTCAGTCATGCAATGCTGTACACAAATTAAATTTATATGATTTTTTTTCATACAAATAGAGCTTTCTTTTGGTGGTATTTGATCTCCACTGAATTTTTTATTATTACTATATAAATGGAAAAAGACCAAAAAGTTTGAAAAAAAAACCCCAATATTTTTCACTTTCTGCTATACAACATATCCAATAAAAAAATTCTAAAAATGACATTTCTTCATAAATTTTGGCCAAAATGTATTCTGCTACAAGTCTTTGGTAAAAAAAAATCCCAATAAGTGTATATTGATTGGTTCGTGTGAAAGTTATAGCATCTAAAAACTATGGTATATATACTTGAATTTGTATCTATTTATTTTTATATTAGTAATGGCAGCGATCAGAGAATTATAGTGGGACTGTGATGGTGCGGTGGCCAATCTGACACTAACTGACACTGGATGGGAACTGACTGACACTAATATCACCAGTGACACTAATACAGTGATCGGTGATAATACTATACATTGCCACTGTACTAATGACACTGGCAGGGAAGGGGATAACATCTCAGGGGAATCAAAGGGGCTAAGTGTGTGCCTAACAAGTGTTAATGGGTGTAATGTGTGCTGCTTTTTACTAAAAATCTCTTTGTTCCTTCTCCCTGCTTTGCAGAGGGAAGAAACAAAGAGATTGTTCCCTCTGTACAGAGAGCCCTGTGTTGTTTGTCAACACAGGGCTCTGGGATGTGATTGGACCTACTAACAAAATCACAGAGTATAATCACAGTGGGAGTTGGCGCGGGGGGAGCACGTGTGCCCTGTACCCTGAAGGGGCCAGCGACGTACCTGTACATCGCTGGCCTTTTCAGGATACAGGGCACACGTGCTCTCCCCCCGCGCCAACTCCCACTCTGATTAGATGCTGTGATTTTGTTAGCAGGTTCAATTGCAATCCTGTAGGAGCCGCCCATCCGCAGTACAATGCGGGAAGGTGGGCAGTCCTGATGAGTTAAAAAAAACCCTATAGATAACTTTTGGTTGCACTTTCTAGCCAGTTGGGTGACATCATAACAGCTTTCTTCTCTTATGATGACCATACACCCTTCAATTTGTTTATACAATCAATGTGGGATGAAAAAAACATTTGAAGCTGCAAACAATCAACTTGCCGTATTTTCCCTTCTGATCAATTTTGAATTGAATTAGATTACATTTAATTAAACTGAGTTGGTCGGGCAAGGGGGCTAAGGGGCATTTAAATGACATTCTAGGCCAGGGGTGCTCAACCTGTTAAAGAGGGAGGGCCATTTAAGTGATTAGGTAACCAGTCGGGATCATAATTAAATTCAATGGTTTGTTTTTTTGTTTTTTTTTATAGAATAATTAACATTTTCCTCCTGCAGCCGCTGAATGCTGGTGGAAGGGATAGGAGGAGAAGCTGTCTTTCAGCAGTTGCAGGTAGCAAATTGAGAGGATTGGTTTCTGTTCAATAGCCCCTACGGCCCCCTTTCCCCATCCAAATGTAAAAAGGATTGTGACAGGGAGGCCACATGGGCCCTTTTGGGCATGGGGCAGGGTTCCCATTGCACCCCCTGTGACACCAGTGTTTGTGGGGGAATGTGGCAAAATAAGTCTCAACTTTTACCACTCCAAAACTGTAATTTAACCAACTCCCTACTGTCCTGAGAACCATATAATGCTGCTTTCACACTGATGTGCTGCGGTTTACCTGCACTGTGTGTGCTTCTCTGTAGAATTCTATTATATCTTGCAGGTGTGGTGCATTTTCTGAATGCCCACAGGAAAGCCGCAGGTGTACTGTGCTGTACCCACAGATCAGTGTGCAAGTAGCCTAACCCTTTTATAGGTGTAACGCCCTCCGGTGTATATTTTCTTTTTGTACAGGTAGAGGCTTGCTTGTAGCTTGGGTATGAGTCAACCTGGGAGTTAGTCAGCAAAGTTACTTAAGGTTAAGGCTGGAGGGCTGCAGGTCAGTTCTCTGATACCTCTCCATGCTCTAGAAACTTGGAGAAGAACTTGGAGAAACTTGGAGAAGTTTCTAGAAGCCAGTGGGTGAGGGTGAGGAGGGACTGATCTGTATACTTAAGGGAATCTGGCCAATTTCCAGGCAGGTGGCCTGCATTGGTGGCTAGGTCAGATATGAGAGAGCCTGGTCAGCAGGGAAGCCAAGTGGAAGATGGAGTTAGGAAGTGCTGCTGGTGTGAAGCCTCGGTCCGGACCCCAGAGGAGGGGGTTGGCCTACAGGCTGGAAGCTGGAAAGGGGGACATTCACTATCCAACAGTCTACCGGGAAAGAAAGCCTATCACCGGTTGAAAAAGCCAGCCCAGCGTAAGGCCTGAAAGCAGTCTCAACCTTTAGAGCTACAGGAACAGGACAGTGTGAGTTCTTCTACACCCCCTGGGTCAAAGAAGGGAGAGAGGGATCAAGTGCAATGCACAACTAGTTCTCCCTGGGACTACTTCATTGTAGATCTCAGAATCCCTTGCTCAGGGACACACTCAGCACAGCCTGTGGATGAGGAGATTTTCATCTGGGGTCTGAGGAGGTTTATTTAAGAGGACCAACTGTTCCTAGCAAAGACTGTGTGTCAATTTGTCAGAAGGAAAGAGCCTAGGATCTGTCTGTTTGTGTTTTTTTGCTGGCTTTTTGCCTTTTTGTGCCTAAGATGATGTCATCCAAGTGTTTCAGCTCCATTGGGTATCCCATATACCCTACCCAAATTGTTAACCCCTAATTAAACAACAAAAACCAAGCTCATGGACTGTTTACTGACTGTGGATGCAAGTGTGGAAAATGCATGTTGCCTGGCTGTGTAGCGCTTAGGAGGACCCAAAAACTAAGTGGCCCTCAAGAAGGTAGCACTACATAGGTGCTAATATGCCCATTGCAAATATGCAGTGTACATATGTGTTGTTCAACACACTGACCTTCTTTTCATCTTACAGCTGCTGCTGGCATCACTTTTCAGGTTGCTAGAAAGATCCCAGGTGATGTGCACTTGGTTTAGTTGGCACTACAGAGGAAGCATTGGCTTTTGCTGCTCCTCCTCTCTCTGTGGCTGCCTGCTTTCTCCACTGCCGGCCTGATGCACTGTAATGCTCTGGGATGGTGGGTTGGCAAGCCCAGATTGCAATCAATGGGTTGCCAACCTCAGGCATGTGCCTCCTTGGTTTGAGGTTATGGGCCATGAGTTGAGCAACCTTGCCTTGCCTAGGCTCACAGGAAATATGCAGGATGAAATTATCATTTTTTGCTGCCTGGGTGTGTCAGTGCACAGAGCAGTAGGGGTAGTGGGGAGGGGTGCAAATACTGTGGTTACTCCAGAGTGACCTGACTAGTGATAGCAGCCACAATAGAAAAAAAATGCATCCTGCATTGAAAGGAGAAAGCAAAATTTTTGAACAGATAAGCGTGATGATCAAAAACTTCATTCAAATAGGTGTAGCATCTTCTTAGTGCAGCTAAGGGGAGTTAGATCCCAGTGGTTAGTCAGGATATGGTTGGCAGCTCAGGTAAAATAGCCAGAAGGGTCAATTTGTGGTCAGAACCGAAAGACTCTGCAGGCCAGCCCCTCTGGAATTTCCCCCTGCTCTGAGGCTTTCGGAGGAGGACCTTGGAGGCAGTAGGTGGATCTGAGGAGTGGCTCGCTGCTCTCTTGAAGGACCTCAGCAAATCCCCAACAGAAGGTTTGGCAAGGGGCTGTGACTCCATAAAAAGTGTAGGAGCCTGCTCTTGGCAGGTGTGGAGAGTCGTGTGAAAGAAGGAGTAGAAAGATGTGAGGCTGAAGGAGGAAGGCTGCCAGGGTGCCAAGTGAGATGGGGTCTGCCTGTGAGCCTGGAGCTGAAAAGGAGGAAAATGTGGGACTCACTGGCCCTCTGAGAGAGGACTACCTGTATTGCAAGGGAGGAGCAGCCCAGCTGATAGGAATGGTAGCAGCAGCCATCCTGCAAGTGGTACAGGAGAGGATCTGAGTGAGCACACCTGCACCCCCTGGGCGGATAGGGGAAGAAGCAATCTGGTGGGAAACCATGTTAGCCTCCTACTAGTGACGTTTTACCTTATTGCCCTCCAGAGGATTTACCCCCCTTCCTGAACAGGCCATTTTTTGCGATACAGCACTGCATTACTTTAACTGACAACTCCGCAGTCATGCGACGCTGCACCCAAATGACATTTACGTCCTTTTATTCGCACAAATAGTTTTCTTTTGGTGGTATTATTGTGTTGTACCCTGCACTCCAAACAATCCACTTTATTGAACCAAAGTAAAACCAATACAGACAGTGGAAATACAGTGGGGGACTGGCAGGTAAATGCGTTTAATGCTAAAGACAGAGCTTATTCATTACCCAGTGGACCCATGTACAAAGTGTTGGTTTTAAGCACCAGCAACAGCTGCTACACCAAACCGATTTAAAGGTAAAGACAGTTCTGCAACTAGCAATTTAAATGTCCCCAAAGTGCAACCCGTAAAATCCAACGCACCAACCACAGGATATGTGCAAGAATTCCCGCATTGTACAATGGAGATGGCAAAAATGAAAATAAAGCTGTAAAGAATGTATGGGAAGAAGAAAGAAAAACTAACATACCATGAAGAAAATACCACATCATGTATAAATGTATGTATATTGGATCCATCCAAAATAAGAAGATATACAAAAACATAATCAAATCAGAGAGGAAGGGGGGTGAGGCCATGGCTGGACAAGAAAGTCACTCATAAAAATAGGTAAGATCCCATTCAAAATTCAAGCCATTAGGAATACGTGTACGCAAATAAAAAATCCAAATGACTTCACGTTTGCACAGCAATCTAAAGCCATCTCCACCCCTAGGAGACCTGTCCACGCTCTCAATGCCTTGTATGCTCAAAGCACTAAGGTCACCTCCATGAGCACTGCTAAAATGGTTAGCGACATAGAATGATGAATGGTAGAATGATCCTTTTGCATGTCATAAACATGATCATGGAGGCGATCTCATAGCCTCCTAGTACCTATTGTACTCGCCAACTTCAACAGGTGATCAAATATATTAGATGCTTAGCATGACAGTTGATAAAGTTGTTGATCCTGTAAACCTTGCCACTAACCGTGGATCTACATTCCTCCCCTTTCTTAATACAAGAGCAACAGGGACAGCTGTCTATTCCAAACCTATAGTTACCCTTAAAACTCAGCCATGTTCTCTAGGTTGTTCTAGAGGAGAAATAGGTAGAGGACAGAGTATTGTCCAAAGTTGGTGCATGTCGTTAAACAATTTTAGTACCGTGGGACAATATTTGTGCAAATATGTCATCACTCAGAAGTGTGGGAAGATAGCGCTCAGTGATCCTTTTAATCCTCCCAAACTCTAGGCTAAAAGCGGTGGAGAAAACTGGTGGTCCCTGCCTGGAACTACACCTCTAGTTTGTTATTAACCACTTGCCCTACTAAGGATTTACTCCCCTTCCTGACCAGGCCATTTTTTGAGTTACGGCATTGTGTTACTTTAACTGACAATTGCGCGGTCATGTAACGCTGCACCCAAATTAAATTTACGTCATTTCTTTCCCACAAATATAAATTTCTTTTGGTGGTATTTGATCGCCTGTGCATTTTTATTTTTTGTGCTATAAGCAAAAAAAGACTGACAATTTTGAGAAAAAAACAATATTTTGGACTTTTTGCTATTAAAATATGTCCAGTAAAAAAATTTTAAAAATCAAATTTCGTCATAAATTTAGGCCAAAATGTATCCTGCTCCATGTTTTTGCTAAAAAAAATCCCAATACGTGTAAATTAATTGGTTTATATGATAGTTATAGCGTTTACAAATGGCGTTGTAGATACTGGGATTTTTTTTTTCTACTAGTAATGGCAGAGATCAGCGAATTTTAGCGGGACTGCGGCGGACATTCTGACATTGGGGGGGAACTAACTTGGTGTCACTGACATCCCCAGTGACACCAATACAGTGATCAGTGCTAAAAAAAAAACACACTGGCACTGTACTAATGGCACTGGGCAGGAAGGGTTTAATGTGAGGGGCGATCAAAAGGTTAACTATGTGCTGAGAGTGCTTTACTAGGGGGCGGGGGGTGTGCTTTACTGTAAGCACACTGATCAGGATGACTGTGCTGTGCAAAGCCATCCCGAGCAGTGTGCCCGAGCTGACAGGGAGGAAGACTGTTTGTAAACAAGACAGTCTTCCTCCCTGTCAGTGATCGTCAGTAATCACTGGGCACCTGTGGGTAATTACCTGCCGGGACCCGGTGATTGACATCCGTGGCCGCAAATGGCAACGCGAGTAGGACGTGATTTTTGTTTTTTATACGTGATTTTGTGCACAGGTGCCGCCCTGTAGCCCTATATTCAAACTTTTTTTTAGGATATAGTGGGGAAGGATTAGAACCTCTGTAAGATTTTTTAATTCTATTTGGGGCTCTAGTAGAGGGATTTTTCTTAACTTATTTTCCCTTGACAATCGTTTGACCAGAAAGGAAGGGAGAGAAAATCTGCACATGGGCACAGACAACAAATTAACTTTCTATTCTCCTCTACCCAACAAATAAAACATGGAAAATTGTATAAAAACATTTTTGTTACTGTTAGAGATTTCTTCTCAGCTCCCGTCTGGTAAAACTGTTGTCACTGCAACAAAATTATGAGAAATCTCTTTAGTGGAGCCCCTGATAGCAGTAAGCACCTAAAAAGGTTACAATTCAGTTGCTTCAGCAGCACATATACAAAAAATTGGAATGATACAGAGAAGATTAGCATGTAAATTGTGTGTAGCACGCAAATTGTGAAGCGTTCCATATTTTTAAATCATTAGTAATACCTCATCTGGAATATGCAGTTCAGTTTTGGGCACCAATTCACAAAAAGAACATTGGGGAACTGGAGAAAGTACAGAGAATGGCAACCAAACTGATAAGAGGCATGGAGGAGCTCAGCTATGAGGAAAGATTAGAGGAACTGAATTTATTCTCTCTTGAGAAGAGGAGATTAAGGGGGGATATGATCAACATGTATAATACATCAGTGGTTCATATAGTGAACTCGGTGTAGAGTTATTCACCCTGAGGTCATCACAGAGGACAAGAAGGCACTCTTTACATCTGGAGGAAAAGAAATTTCATCTCCAAACACGGAAAGGTTTCTTCACAGTAAGGGCTGTGAAAATGTGGAATAGACTCCCTCAAGAGTTGGTTCTGGCCAGCTCAGTGGATTGCTTTAAAAAAGGCCTGGATTGTTTCTTAGATACACAGAATATAACTGGATACTAACATTTATAGGTAAAGTTGATCCAGGGAATATCTGACTGACTCTCGGGTGGGATGAGGAAGGAATTTTTTCCCCTGCAGGAGCAAATTGGGTCATGCTTTGGTGGGCTTTGTTTGCCTTCCTCTGGATTAACTGTGGGTATAGGATTATAACTTTTTTTTTATCGTTGTACTGGATGGGATTTTGTCTTTTTTTTTCAGCCAGACTAACTATGTAACTATGTAAAAACAGCTTTACCAAATGTGTAGAAAGTAAACATAGTCTCCACCATAGCTGGTGATAGTGCTGGATAAACTATTTCTACAGTTTTTATCCAGCATAAATAGTTGCTCCCACACTGTCACCAGCACTGGTGGGACTATGTATACTTTCTATACATTTGGTAAAGCATTGGTTGCTTACTCATTGCTGTATGCATCTGATCAGGAATATCTTACGGAGGCACTGGAGACAAAAGTGATTGCTTACCATAGCCTTCAATAGGGTATCTCATCTGTGTAGGAAAACATTCCCCATGCCATAGGCAGGGCTGAATTTCCACTTTCTGCTCCTCACAGGTCAGCTGTTTGTGTTTCCTCTTTCCTACCCCAGTCCACTAGCTATTCATTTTAAATCCAGCAAGGCTAGAGAACACATAATGTGCCAGAGCTGGAGAGGCAAGGCTGAAAGAGACAAGTTGTGCACTTGTTGTCAGTACATCTAGCCACACAGGGTATCTCTTCTTTTTATCAAAAACCATGCAAATTGTTTGCTAAGGAAAGAACATCTGAACTGAGCTGTCCATGTCTGGAAAAGTGCTGTTTGATCTGATGAATTTCAGTTCCAAGTGCAACACAATTATTATGGAGTTTGGCATACATCAACTTGGATGAATTAATTTGTAGCATCCATAGAAAGACAGGCTTCA
Organism: Staurois parvus; assembly: GCF_062004578.1. NCBI lineage: Eukaryota > Metazoa > Chordata > Amphibia > Anura > Ranidae > Staurois > Staurois parvus. The sequence goes on along the minus strand of NW_028318186.1, from coordinate 7,642,489 downwards.
GCTCAGATCCCAGCCCATCAGTCATGCCCTTCTGACATGTTTCACCCACGTTGGGGTTAATAGAATATGCCCAATATAGGTAAAACATGTCTGAGGGGCATGACTGATGGGCTGGGATCTGAGCTGAAGCCTGTCTTAAATTTACCTTACATTGGAGTTGAATACAGTGTGCAGGGATACCTGCATGCCATATTATATTTTGGAGCAGGATGTGTTCTATCTGCCAGCACCTGAATACAGAATGTAAACCTAGGAGACTGGTACTGCAGACTTGGAGTGGTACTGATTTGTTATGGTATCCACAGAAGGAAGTCACGCCTCATCAGTCTATGGCATTTGCATAACCCACTAATGTCTCTATATCAGAAACCTACAGTATGTTTTTGAACCTATTTCCATGGCATGGCAGCAGTTATCAGAGCCAAAGGTGGCTAAGTGTGGTCTTGGACAGAAGTCTTTGGTTACTGAATACAGTATATGGATGGGATGGAATGGCAACACTGCTGCTTGCCTAGGGCCTCATTCTGCTTTAATCCAGCTCTGAGTGCTAGGGTGAGTCTAACAAAGCAAACAGGGGGATGAGCAATTTGATCCACCACTAGTCTTGTGGAGCCCCTGATGACGTCATATATGATGAAACATACGTGGGGCGGGACGGGAGATCGTGATGTCACCACACATGTGCAACCGCCATTGGGATCCAAAAACTGTAATATTGATTACTGGCTTTTCTCTATGAAAATGTGAGTGATTTTAACAACTTTTAATACACTTTATATACGAATTTACAATATGTGAGCTTCCTTGCTCCTTTTCTTTTATCTCTCTGAACAATTTTGGGTATTTATTAAGTTACCTGAGGAACAATGAGTGTCCATCCAAGTGAGGCTTTGGAACATAGGATTTTCAAATAAGTGTGTTTGACTTCTCTATTGCTGAGAGTAACACTCATTGCGGTAAGCACATATACAGTGAAGGAAATAAGTATTTGATCCTCTGCTGATTTTGAATGTTTGCCCAAAAGAAATGATCAGTCTAAAAATTGAATGGTAGGTGTATTGTAACACTGAGAGACAGAATAGCAACAAAAGATTCAAAAGAAATGCCTGTCTAACAAATTATGCACTGATTTGCATGTTCATGAGGGAAATAAGTATTTGATCCCCTGCTGATTTTGAATGTTTGCCCACTCACAAAGAAATGATCAGCCTAAAAATCCAATGGTAGGTGTATTGTTACACTGAGAGACAGAATAGCAACAAAAAAGTCAAAAGAAATGCCTGTCTAACAAATTATGCACTGATTTGCATGCTCATGAGGGAAATAAGTATTTGATCCCCTTCACAAAACATGACTTAGTACTTGGTGGCAAATCCCTTGTTGGCAATCACAGAGGTCAGACGTTTCCTGTAGTTGGCCACCAGGTTTGCACACATCTCAGGAGGGATTTTGGCCCACTCCTCTTGGCAGATCCTCTCCAAGTCTTTAAGGTTTGGTGGCTGACGTTTGGCAACTCAAACTTTCAGCTCCCTCCACAGATTTTCAATCAGATTAAGGTCTGGAGACTGGCTAGGCCACTCCAGGACCGTAATGTGCTTCTTTTCACAAACTTGATTTTAGTTCCTTTTGTATGGTGATTTTTTTGTTTATTTTAGTCTAAACACCTGAATCCATCCAGGTGAAATAAGGGGCAACCTCACAATATCTGTCCAAATTCTTGAGGCCAAAATAATCAGACACCTGGCAATGCAGCTAGCATTCTAAAATCAGCAATTGAACAAATCAATACACATTAGGTAGCAGATATCCCATTTCAGACCAACTACCCAGGCCACCTTGGGCTGTTAGATAGCTACAGGCAAGATATTTCTCCTAGACTCTATCTTTTACATATTTTTTAAACAGAACCTGTAGTTAGGAGCAATGTAAACATTTTTACATATAATCAGTAAATTTACAGTTATACATCATGCCTAAAACATGGACAGTTGCTGATGGAAAAAGGACAGAAGATTTTGGAAAAACTTGGAGTTGGTTGAGAACGCAGTGAAGTTACAATACCATTCTTCAGTAAGATAAAGGAAAAGAGCCTATCTCTGCCAACTCTTTATATGAAAACAGTATTAAAACCTTAAACAAATCTTCACATTCTAAATGTAGGGGACCAGGGTGGAGTTCTAATCTGATTTTATATTTTACCCTCCAGTTTTCCAGATTGTTTGGGTTAGAGGAGACATTAGACACCACCTTAAAACTCATATTTATTTCATCAAAATCAGCAGGTCACTGGCTGGAATCATAGCCATGGTCTGTTAAAGTGGAACTCTAGGAAAACAGATAAATAAACAGTTGAAATATACATATGTTATATGTTTAATATATTGTGGGGTTTAGGGGGAAAAAGCCACCAGAATTAGAATCTTGTGAAAACAAAGTCTGCTAAATTTCAGCCTAATAACAAAGGAAAATAATATGCTTCAGCACCAGGATAGAACAAAAAGAGCTTAACTTCAGCAATACAGCAAGATGGCAAACAAGTCCAATCTCCTATCTTTGAGAGGGGAGAAAAGGCTTTGCTGTTCTTCATTTTTTACCTGGGCGTTGGGATGTTCCTGAACTATGTGGACCAATGTCAAAGCTTCTCTTTTCTTACAGAATTTGATCAGGTTCACATTATGTATTTGGTAGGTCTTTCTCTTTGTGGTCTGCTAGACCTTGTAGTTAACCCTGCTTACCTTTTTGACTATCTGCCATTTTAAGAGAAATGTTCACTCAATTTCTGGCACCAACACAAGAATTTGATCACCAGGTTGAAACTCTCAGACCTTGGAGGACCAGATATACAATTGACTTTGGGCCTCTATTGGTGGGGGGTGTGGGGGTTTGAGGAGGAGAAGGGAGGTGTGTGGAGGGGTTCTGAGGAAGGGAAGGGAGGTCTAAGGCTTAGTTGCCCCCTTTCCCCTTGTACTCACATTTTATACGCTTAAAGTCTTCTTCCCATCTATGGTCATGTGACATGTCACATGACAAGGGGAGAGCAAACAAGAAGAGCAGTGTGCCCTCACTGCTCAGCAAAGCAGCGTTAAGACTGTGTTGAGTGTTTAGTCTCAGTGCAGGCTCCCCATCTTCTCTTACAGGCTGGAGGGAGGAAAACATCAGAATCCTCTCCCCAGCAGAAGCCGGCCGCTCTTCTTGTGGACCGTAAGGAATCACTCCTGTCAGTGCATCACAAGCGGCTAAGTCGCCCGCTCGGCCCCTCCCTCCTCCCAGCCATGCTCATCTGTGAGCTAAGAGAATTTTCTTTAGAGACCTCTAAATCTACTAGTTTTGGCTGACAGGAGGTGGCCTCAGTTTCTAATTTCACAAACATGGCCAACCTGGGTCAGGCTCTGCAGCCTCATTTTTCCTCTGAAGGCTGAACTGATGTTTGATTAAGGGGAATTCCTCCCTGAAACATATTTCTGCATCACTGTGTCATTATTTCTTGGGGGCAGAATGCTCAAACTTTACTGGCCCAAATCACACTCCATCACACCAGGTAACCCAGTTGAGGGCAGGTCCAACAACAAATCTTGCGGGTTTCTCTATCAGCCCTCCAGTATTCGAGAGGGTTAGATGTTTTGGTGCTTTTTACAGTGGTTTTAGACCCCCTGAGAAGATAAACTGTGGTGATCCACTGATATCTTGAGGCATAAGTGTACCACCTTCCCATGGAGTGGCTTTCTTGGTGATAAAGGCTCTAATAAATAGCCCTCCACGCAGTTGTATCATTCTACCACAGCAACCATTTCTTTCAGGAGCTAGGGTTAAACCTGGGCTACCCCCTGGTATAGTACCTTGAGAACACTGCAAATAAAACACCTCAGGGCAACCAGCCCCACAGACCTAATGGGGGTCAGCACCTCAGGTTTGCAGCCAGTCCTGAAATAGGTTAATTGGGCTAAAGAGATGCCCATGTGTTATAACCCCTGTCAGGTTTATTTGCTATCTGTGTCCCACTGAGGAGATTTCCCTTCATTTCCCGTCTCATAGCCAAAACAGGAAGTAAGAGGACATCCCTCCAAAGTGAGGAAATCTCAGGAAATCAGGAATCGGCAGCAGGAATGGCCAGATCTGGATGGCTACATTCAAGAAACTTTGACCAGACTATACAGGTGCATCTCAATAAATTAGAATATTGTCAAAACATTAAGTTATTTCAGTAATTCGTGAAAAAATAAAAAAAACTCATATATTATATAGATTCATTACACACAGAGTGATTTATTTCAAGCATTTCTTTTTTTTAATTTTGATGACTATGGCTTACAGCTAGGGAAAACCCACAATTCAGTATCTCAGAGAATTAGAATATTGTGAAAAAGTTCAATCTTGTAGACTCATGGGGGTTTATTTACTAAAGCTGGAGAGTCCAAAATCAGACTCCCTTCTGCATAGAAACCAATCAGCTTCTAACCTCAGCTTGTTCAATGAAGCTTTGGCAATGAAACCTGGAAGCTGATTGGTTTCTATGCAGAAGGGAGTCTGATTTTGGACTCTCCAGCTTTAGTAAATAAACCCCATGGTGTCACACTCTAACCCAGTGTTTCTCAACCGGGGTTCCGCGAGAAGTCCCCAGTGGTTCTGCCACAAATCAACATTGTGGCGGATGTATACCGCCCAATGTTGTTTCTAGTAGTGTTCTTAATGCGCGCTGACAGTCAGTACTGTCAGAGCGCATTGATACCCGATGCCTCCTCTGTAGTTCCAGCTCCTGTGAACTCAGAGGGAGGCGTCCGGAGTACTGCACAGAAAGGGAGCTGAAGTGGGAGGTGTTTCTTTCTATGGCAGCGCTGATTACAAGACAGTGGGAGGGAGCACAAGGCGTGAACCCGTGACTGGATCACCAGGTGAGATCCCTTGAAGACTCAGTGTAGCCGTGCCATGCAGAGTGTAGGGAAGGGGGTGCAGAGGGACGGAGCACTGTGTGTGTAGGGCAGCAGTCAATACAGACTGGAGGTTGAGCAGAGAGAAGGAGCACATGGCTAAAACAGGAGGTGACATCCAGTGTTTGGCATGTAAAGGACTCCAATAAAGGATTTCATCCATCACATTGCTGTTTGTGCGGCCAACCATTCTGTTTTTCCATTGCATCTGTGATCACGGATTGGGCCAGCACCTGCGTGTCTGTGGAGGGGTTATGCAGATTCGGCACTCACCTGGAGCGGATCTTTTGCTCTTTCATCCAGTGTTTGGCAGCAGTGATGCAGAATGAAAAAAGGAGGAGCACACAGTTGAATTAGACTGAGTGTAGCAGGAGGTGAGATCATATCAGCTCTATGTTATGCCATAACTGTACATAAAGCTTTTATGATCTCACCTCCTGCTACATTCAGTCTCATCCAGCCATGTGCCCCTGCCTTCTGCTACCTCTCTCTGCAATCTGCATTTAGCACTGCCATACACTGGATGTCCCCCCCACTACATTAATCCATGTGCTCCTGCTTTCTGCTTCCCCCCTCCACAGTCACTGCTCTCATACACAGGATGTCACCTTCTGATCCAGCCATGTGTTCCCACTCTGCACTCTACTAGATGCCACCCTCTGAGTTCACAGGAACCACAACTACAGATGAGGCATCTAGTATCAATGCGCACTGTCAGTGCCTATTAACCACTTCCAGACCGGACACTTTTACCCCCTTCCTGTCCAGGGCAATTTTCAGCTTTTAGCGCTATCACACTTTGAATGACAATTGCGTGGTCATGCAACACTGTACCCAAATTAATTTTTTATCATTTTTTTGAGACAGATAAAGCTTTATTTTGGTGGTATTTATTCACCACTGGGATTTGTATTTTTTTTGCTATGTAAATGAAATGTCCACAAATTTTGAAAAAAAGTGTTTTTTTAATATAATTTTGCAAATAAATAATATTTCATCATAAATCTTAGCCAAAATTTATTTCGTTATATTTTTAGTAAAAAAAAAAAAAAATCCAAATTAGTTTATAACCAAAAATTATAATTTTTAAACATTTTTTTTTACATTTTTATTTTTTTTTTATTATTATTATTATTATTTTTTTTTACATACTGTCACCCTAGCAGTACAGTGTCACCATGGTGACACTGTACTACTTGTGGGGGGTGATGAAGATTTTTTATTTTTTTTTTACCCTGATTGCTTTTACACCCATATAGGATGTAAAAGCAATCATTTCTCTTTCTCTCTGTGTGCATTCTTGCACTCATTGAGAAGTACTGAGTGAGTTGTGATTGGTCACAGCTTGTCACATGGTACAAGGCTTTTGTGAATAGCCTTGTACCATGTGACCTCTGTGATCATTCACAGATTTCACACGTAGTAATCAATGATGTCACAAGTGACATCCTGCTTACTACTTTGCATGTGATCACTGATTGGCCAATCAGTGATCACATGATCGGGACCTCGTACAGAGGTCCCGTCCGACGATCGGTGTTTCACTGTGTCCAGAGGACACAGCGGGCACACCGTGCGCGCCTAGGGAGCGCGCACAAGCAGGGTGCGGGGAGGCCGTTTATAAACGGCCACCCGACCCTGCAGTGCCATCGTCCGGCCGTTTATATGCAACGGCCAGTCGGGAAGTGGTTAAAAACAACATTGGGTGGATATACATCCACCACAATATTGTTTTGCACTGGAACCCCATGTGGGAAATCCTGTGTTATAGATTTGCAGAGCTGTGCAGGGAAGCATACTGTTATTTACTCCACTCTTCCCCACAGGTCCTCCTCTTCTGTCTGTCCCAGGCTGTTGAATGTAATATCACCTGGGATGGACGAGAGGAGGGCTAGTGGGGATCAAGGAAAAATAGCATGTTACAGCAACAGCTTCCCTGCACTGCCCTGCATTTGTTTGTTAATTTTTGGTATATCTACAGCTCACCGATCAGATCCAATGTTTCATGGCCTGTAGATCTGAAAATTGTTTTCAGGGGTTCCCCAAGATTCAAACTTTTTGCCAAGGGTTCCTCCAAGGTAAAAAGGTTGAGAAAACACTGCTCTAATCAGTTAACTCAAAACATCTGTAAAGGTTTCCTGAGCCTTTAAATAGCCTTTAAATGGAAAGAACATCATTTCACCATAAACCGGCCACGACCAGCTGCTCTTCACAATATTTTTGACAGAGTGAAAAGGATTATTAGAAGAGTTGTTCATGAGCCAATGACCACTTGTGGAGAGCTTCAGAAAGACGTGAAACTAGCAGGTTCAATTGTTTCAAAGAAAACAATAAGTAGTGCACTCAACTGCCATGGCCTGTATGCACGCTCTCCATGCAAGACTCCATTACTGAAGAAAACGCATGCCGAACGATGTTACAGGAAGCATAATGCTCTATGGTGCCGGGCAGTGAGCACAGGGCCCACTATAGGATGTCGGGCCCTCTGGCCACCCTCATAAAGTCTGTTTCTGATTGTTTGTCAGAGACATTCACACCAGTGGCCTGCTGGAGGTCATTTTGTAGGGCTCTGGCAGTGCTAATCCTGTTCCTCCTTGCACAAAGGAGCAGATACCGGTCCTGCTGATGGATTAAGGACCTTCTAAGGCCCTGTCCAGCTCTCCTAAAGTACAGTTGTGTTCAAAATAATAGCAGTGTGTGTTGAAAAAAGTGAATAAAGCTCAAAATCCTTCTAATAGCTTTTATTTCCATACACACAAATGCATTGGGAACACTACACATTCTATTCCAAATCAAAACATGAAGAAAAATATATCAAATTTGTGTTGTTCCTCTAAAAAAATTTAAGAAAAGTGAATATTAGACTGTTCAAAAAAATAGCAGTGTTTGTATTCTTCTTTACAAACTCAAACATTCACTATATAAACTGAAAAATGTTTGAAGATTTTGCTTTCCTTTGAATCACTTAATGAATATTTCGTTGTATAAGCACTGTTTCTGAGAACTGCTGTACATCTGTGTTGCATGGAGTCAACCAACTTCTGGCACCTGTGAACAGGTATTCCAGCCCAGGATGATTGGACTACATTCCACAGTTCTTCTCTATTTCTTGGTTTTGCCTCAGAAACTGCATTTTTTATGTCTCCCCAAGACTTCTATTGGATTAAGATCTGGGGATTGGGCTGGCCACTCCATAACGTCAATCTTGTTGGTCTGGAACCAAGATGTTGCACGTTTACTGGTGTGTTTGGGGTCGTTGTCTTGTTGGAACACCCATTTCAAGGGCATTTCCTCTTCAGCATAAGGCAGCATGACCTCTTCAAGTATGATGTATTCAAACTGATGCATGATCCCTGGTATGCAATAAATAGGCCCAACACCAAAGTATGAGAAACATCCCCATATCATGATGCTTGCACCACCATGCTTCACTGTCTTCACAGTGTACTGTGGCTTGAATTCAGTGTTTGGGGGTCATCTGACAAACTGTCTCCGGCCACTAGACCCAAAAAGAACAATCTTACTTTCATCAGTCCACAAAATGTTGCGCCATTTCTCTTTAGGCCAGTCAATGTGCTCTTTGGCAAATTGTAACCTCTTCAGCACATGTCTTTTTTTCAACAGTGGGACTTTGCGGGGGCTTCTTGCAGATAGCTTGGCTTCACATAGGCGTCTTCTAATTGTAACAGTACTCACAGGTAACTTTACACCTTCTTTGATCTTCCTGGAGCTGATTGTTGGCTGAGTCCTTGCCATTTTGGCTATTCTATCCATTTGAATGGTAGTTTTTCGCTTTCTTCCACGTCTTTTAGGTTTTGGTTGCCATTTTAAAGCATTTGAGATCATTTTAGCTGAGCAGCCTATCATTTTCTGTACTTCTTTATATGTTTTCCGCTCTCCAATCAACTTTTTAATCAAGGTACGCTGTTCTTCTGAACAATGTCTGGAACGACCCATTTTCCTCAGAATTTCAGAGAGAAATGCACTGTAACCAGCATGTACAACATTTGCTGCCTTCCTTCCTTAAATAAGGGCAATAATTGCCACCTGTTTTTCAAAGAATGAATGACCTCACTAACTCCACACTGCTATTATTTTGAACATGCCCCTTTCAGTTAGTGATTCAATGACACAGAATCAGCAGCATGCATGTCATGACTGTTGGGTCTGTTGGATTTCTATTACTCTACTACACCTGCTAGTAAATTATTTGCCATGTAGAAATATAATTTCTACCAAAAACAGTGATTGATCAGGTTAGTGATGTCCGATTGCTATTATTTTGAACACAACTGTAACTTCCTGTCTCTTGGAATCTCCTCCATGCTCTTAAGACTGTGCTGGGAGACACAGCAACCTTTTGCAATAGCACATATTGCACATATTGATGTGCCATCCTGGAAGAGTTGTGCAGCCTCTGCAGGGTCCAGTTATCGCCTTATGCTAGAAGTAGTGACAGTGACCCAAGCTAAATGCAAAACTAGTGAAAAACAGGCAGAAAAGATGAGTAGGGGAAAAAAATGTCAGTGGCCTGTAACCTGTAAAGCCATTCCTGTTTTGGGCGTCGTCTCATTGTTGCCCATCTAGTGCACTTGTTGTTAATTTCATTAACGCCAAAGCAGTTAAGCTACTTAACTGGCCAGACCAATATCCCAGGGGTTTTACTGATTTGATGCTATACTCTGATTAAAAAGTGTTCCTTTAATTTTTTTGAGCAGTGTATATACAATATATACAAAATTGGGAACACCAAAAAGCAGGGGAAACTGGAGGTGCAGGGAGCAAATTTAAAGGTGGCATCAAAACTGGGATCAGAAACAAGGGAGAGCAGGTAAAATGCAATAGTTGGCAGGATACAGGGTACAGAGTACACGGCAGGAGCAAGAGCAGGAACAGGATAGCGGCTAGCAATATCTGAAAGCAAAACACTGTAGTGAAGGAGACTAATAGAGGAGGAACTAAATAACCTGCCAGCAGCCAGCATCAAGTGAAAACTGATTACTGGGATCTGCTGGCTGCTGGGAGACACCCGCTGGTGGACACTGGAATTACAACCCTCCACCCAGGGAACCACAGTGCCACCAGCAGTTGATCCAGGTCCTGACACTCTGGTTGTCACCAGGGACCCAAGAACTAGCGTCCTCATTGGAAAATTTCCCCTCTATTATTAATCTGGAGACAGCATACAATTTGGAATTTTACTTTCACTTTTGATGATAACCGTAAACAAGACAAATAGAGAGGGTGGATCTTGCTAGCGGAGATGCACACTGCAATAAAAACGCGACAGGTGTTCTAATCCCTCTCCACTGTCCAATACTAAATTTTGCCTTGAGTTATACTTTAAAGCAGAACTAAACCCATCAATTTAACAGTTTCAGAAACTAGTTACATAGCTATCATCCAAACTGTCAAACCTTCAAATGGTTGGTGTCATAACTGATCACATGTGCAGCATCATAGCAGAGGCTAAGATGGCAGCTTCCTTGGCTGGAAATGATAGGAGGGTTTAGTTCCGCTTTAATATTTGCATGCTGATGATCCCCAATCAGAAAAGGGGCCAGCACATCTGCCCTACTTGGCCCTTCTCATTTGACCATCCTCTTAAAAAAATTCTTGATACTGTAACACTACCCCCTTAGGAGTCGCTGAGTTTTTGGCTTCCCATATAGTCCTGCACAGCCAGGCAATACACATTTTCTTCCACACTTGCACACTGGAGACAGTAAACAGTCATTGAGCTTGTTTTTTTTTTTAGTTTTATTAAGGAGTATTGAACTTGGATGGGGCTGAGGGGTGTATGGGATGCCCAAGGGAACTGTGAACTGTGAGGCAACTCTGTACATGTCCATAGACAAAAGAGGTTTCTTCTAGAAGAGCTCTCCAGCCCTCCTGGTGTACCTCAGACCCCAGATGAATCATCCTCTTCACCAAGCTGCCTGAGGGAATCCCTGGGCAAGGGGACCCAGAAACTTTACTTTAGCAAAGCATCCCCAGATGAGGAGCTAGTTGGGTTCTCCACCTGACTGCCCCCTCCCTTTATCTGGCCCGGAGGTGTAGGATTACTCACTCTGCCTCTCTTGCAAGCTTGCTGGGTTGGTGGCTGCCTTCAGGCCTTATGCTGGGCTGGCTGCTTCCCTGCTTCTCAGACTGTCCTCTCTCAGGGGACAGTTAAGGTAGAGAGATCCTCCTGTCCAGCACCGGCCTGTAGGTAGGCCCCTCCCTGGGCCCCCTCCCAGGCTCCACAATCCAGCCTCTATCTCCATCTTCTACCCGACAATGACCCCTTCCTGATCAAGCTCTCCCATACGTAAGGGCTGTCCTGATCCCATGCCAAGCCTCCTGCTTGGGATTGGTCAGAGTCCCTTCAATATGCAGATCAGCCCCTCCTCACCCCCACTCACTGCCTTCTAAAACTTCTCAAGCTTCTAGGGCAGGGAATGGTATCAGGGAACTGACCTGCAGAGCCCTCAGCCCTGACCCAGAGTAACCTGGCTGACTTATCCCAGGCTGCTTTCCAGCCTCTAACTAAAAAAAACCTAGCTAGCTCCTCCTGGCTAACTAGAGGGGCACTACAATACCCTTAAAAACTGTCTGCAACAGTCATTTGTAAGGCCCTCTGCATAGACTTTCAACAGCCATCTGCTGTAGCAGTCATCTTGGAGCCCTCCAGCTTGCTAGATCAGTGCATTCTGAAGGACCACAATCTGCTGCTGTGCACCCTCTCGCTCCAGCTGCTGTGCCAGGGCCTCCTCTTGGAAGGTCTGTATTTTGGCCAATGCTAGCTGGACTTAAAGCAGAACTAAACTCTCTCAATCAACATTAACTATTCTTAATCCTTATGCTACTACTAGCATTACCAAATCTAAAGGGAGACATATTATATTTACTTTTTGTAATCTTTTTCACATTTCTTCAGTTGCTTCCTGGTTTCTGGCCTAGGCAAATTATGTCGTACATCCCAGAAGTCCTCATGGGCCTTTTTTCTTCTTTGATCAAGAGGAGAGGGGAGGAGGTAGAAATGTTACAGCGTTGTGTAAATCACAAGACTACCTAACAGAATTATGGATTCTTTGACAGGAGCAATAATGAGCATGCACAGCTATCATTTATGTTCTGAAAGTGTAATACTAACACGTGATGTTTCAGCTCTTTTCATTCTAGATGAGACATATGCCCATCTGTGACTGAGCTAAAGCCGCCAGTACCCACAGGCTGAATGAAAGAAATCTAACAGATTCCTCCACCCATGCTAAACGGCACAGGTGGACAATTCTTCTGCTGCGGTTATTGTATTCAGACAGCTGTCAGGATACCTGAAAAGTATCTGCCTGGCTTATTAGATTTTTCCATTAAAGGATGTCAAGTGGTGCTGACCTCGCAGCCCATTAATTGAATATTGTCAGGTTCCTTACGACAGTCAGCTTAAGCTGAGGTCCTTTTGTGCATGAACGAGTCAACCTTTCTGAAGACAGGCTATCTGCAGAACACTACATACTCTTGTAAGGTCAGCTGTATAGACAGCAGACATGAGTGGGATTTTGAGTTTTCATTTTCTCCAAAT